>NW_025955064.1:0-144107 GCF_022376445.1 Fomitopsis serialis
CTTGTGTTTCCCACCATAGGCGCAAAGGCGGAGACATACATGACAGCAATTCTGTCCTCGGCTCTGAGCCAATTCTCATCTGCGCGTGATCTCACCGCCGCCGCCGCCGAGTGTATATAGGCACACAAATGCGAGATGTAGTTCCGCCGGCCATGACAGTTGGAACGGTGATCTAGGCGAGCAGACACTTTCATGTTCTGTACCTACCGGTACCTTGCGATGGCGTCACCGTTTCTCGACACAGCCCTTCGCGTCGGCAACTTGAAGCTCGCATCAGGCACTGCGAGTCACTGCGGCGTTGTCCGCATGACCGTCCCTACTTCCCGTCGATCGTCAGGGAGCCGACGAGTGCAGTATTGGTACAGACCAATCACTTTTTAGCCCCGTTTGTTAGCCCCGTTTGCGACGACAGGCGCTGCGTAATGTGTGGCTGGTCACTCTGAGTAACGTCGCCGATTGGTAGCCATTGATTATGAAGGTTTTCCGGAGCTCCCGAGCAGTGTCTGTCGAGGACAGCGCTTGTACGACGCTGTTCGGTTTGTTTCCTGGATGTGGCATGCCTGATTTTCATGACGGCGTCGTGCTCGAAGACATGATGGTGCATGGAAGTGCTGTCGGCGAGCGGCCAACGACTATCGCATCATCTAACTGGTGTACAGGGTGCCTGACGCCCCGCCTCCCCGCGTCATTGTCGGGTTGCCAGTGTACGGCAAGTCTGCAGTCCCATTCGTGAACGAAACCAAATGCTGCACCCGCCTGCAATACAGTGTGACCAACTGTGCACGGGCAATTGCGTCTCGTAACGATTTTGCGCACACACAAGTTGACGTGAATAGAGGGAGATGATCATCAGTACTAAACTCTTCCGCAGTATCTACACAGTGTCCGTGCGAAGCCCAGTATCTCGCAACAGACCCTGTCGGTCTGTGAGCAGCTGCTGACCGTGACGATCCCAGTCAGCGATGCCGTGCTAGGCCATGTAGATGATGGGTGTCAGCGCGAGATGCCCATGTACAATGGTGTGCAAGTCGGGCGGAATACGCAGGCGACTCGATCGTGATCGGTATGAGTCTCGAAACACACAAAACCGCGTCACGATGTCACAGTGTTCAAGTTCAGAACAACGAGGGATGGATCAGCAAAGTGGTCTGCGGCCTGTGTGCATGGAGTACAGGTGAGTGTTGCGTCGACAAGGGTCTCGCATTCGCCGTCCGCATGAAATGGCCAACTGCGATATGCATGCCACGACGAGGTCCCAGTAAGTACTGCGTACCATCCCGTTCTGTTTTTGACAGCACGGCAGGACGTCGCTGACTCGTTGTCAGCCATTCCCGTGTCTTTCACACATCGAGGTCGGTACGCAAGACATGGATGTCAGTACCGACCGATTCTACATCAATCGTCGCCAGACTCATATCATGCTCAATTCTGTGCAATAGTGCTTGCGTTTGCCTCGATAGCTCTGTGTCCATGACGTCTAAGCTGTCGGTCTGCATACTCCTCGGCGCGGCTCCGCAAAGCGAGGGAAATTCAGCGAGGCTTGAAGCAGATGGTCGGTGTCGAATCCCAGCAGGATCGAAGCATCGGTGAGTCCCCCGTACCCCCATACATCCTAGTTCATCATACATTGCCTCGGAGCCTTGGCAGGAAACCCGGTGCGCCGTTTTGTCGATTTCGAACCGTTTCGTGACCGTCAAGACCCGAATGGTAAGCTTAGCTGATGATAACACTCGACGTCACCGCTAAGTCGGTGACCTTACCGAACACAATGTGACTCCGAGTCGGCTTGTACACGAGAGCCGGGATCGTAATCTACAGGTGTGTAGTCACTTCAAGTGCGCGGCCTGTTTCATGGTCCCGCGGTTGACCCTCGAAAGCCCACTGGCGTGTTGATACTCGCAGACTGAACGAAACCAGTCACTCGATGACAGAACCACGATATGTTCTTTGTTCACAGGGGCGTTGGATGGGTATTTTCAGTGTCGAGCCGGTCGGATGTCGTGGATAACTCGTCGCCTGCAACATCGGTAATACGGAGAACGCGTGAACGTCGACGTATAGCCGACCGAATAGATCGCCTGGGCACGCATTGGGCTTGCCACTATCGACACTCGTGCTTTGCCCGGTCCTATGCTTCGACGTCCCCATTGTCCTTGACGGCTCCGTCACCCGGCTAGGCCACTGCCAACTCGTGAACTATGCGACCTGATCCGCAAGGTGGACTCTGGAAACGATATGGTTTGAGTGCACAGGTATGTACATAATCGGACAACGTTCGACTGTCTGTTTCTGGGTCCCTCCGCTGCTCATCGGCGAGTCGCCCATCTCTCCTGCGAAGTCATGCAACGAATAGCTCTACGCATCGACCTCTTGACAAAGAATTCCGCGCCGCGCCGCGGCCATGGCGACAGGTGTTCTTGTGGGTGGTGGACCATCCGACGAGTGCCCTGGCTGTTCTCAAGCCTTTCTGATGGCCCAGGGCGCTGCGGTCGTCAAGGAGGGCCGCATACTCGGTCAGGAAGTGTGTCACAACGCACAGGTGCGTGATACCCTCATCACACACGGCCTGTTGCCTGGCTCGCTGACGCTCGAACACCCGCAGACGAACACTCGCTGAGAAGCGCACGAGGTGCATGGAGGGCCGATGGTAGAGTGGCGAAGGTCACTGGATTCATCCAGCAGCAACGAGGACGTGCTCGCACCACGTCTCTGGGTGTGGATGGAAGCCGTCGCCGTCACGTACCGATCCACAGCTCGCTCAGCACGGCCTGTCCACGGAATATCGTAGGCGAAGGCCGCCACGTTTCACGTCCGCCAAGTATCATAGACAGCTCGAATATATCTATTTGCTGCGACACTATGTACATGGATTCTTGCCCTACGTGAAGCAGCCTGTACGACGTGCCTGTCGTCGCTGACGACACCAACTGTCTATGCGGCGGGGACTCGGATTGCAGCCGTACGAAGGCAGGACACACCGTGACCGATGCAGTAGATACCAATGCCAATGCGTCCGTCGCATGCGCAGCTGACCGTTGTGTGAGGGCGGGGCACTGTGGGACAGCTCGAGTAGCCTGTGCCAACGGCTCCAGCACTGTTCGAAGCCCTCCGAAGTCGCGCCCCGCATCACAGCTCCCGCCCCCGCGTACTGCCCACGCCGCCCCGCACGTCCCCGCCATCCGATCCGCCGGAAGAGAATGCGTCAGTATCAGAAAACACCGTGACGGCACTCACCTCGTTGCGGCCACTCACCGGCGGCGGTCCATGGACGTGCTCGTCCTCGGATGCCTCGATGCGGGCACCGTGTCTGTCCGGCGGACGAGCGGACGAGCGGGCTGCCTGATTCGCTGACGGAGCGTGCCGACGCCCGCGGAGGGACGCGAGCGTGACTCGACGAGCTCGGAGGCGAGCACCCTCCTTCGCAGGCTGGACACGAGGAGAGCGTGCCGCGCGGAATGGAAGGGACACGCATGCGCTCTCGCACGTCGATGCTGCACGGAATCCCGATCGTACGCCTTCTTTCCGGCTCGCCAGCGCGCACCGTAATGCACTCTGTCGAGACATGCATGCCCGGTGGACATGCCCTCGCGCCGTCCGCCTTCGGGTTGCTTTGCGCACCGGCGAATCTGAGTGAACTCACCACGCCGTCCAAGAGGACCGCATACGTCTCCTGCAAAACCCACAAAGAATTCCCTCGCGGCCGATCTTTGGTGAGGAACGTTCACGAGCCGTGCCCGATCAACGCGTACATACCACCCGCCCGCCGGACCATCGAGCGTGGACCCGTACACCGCGCCGGTGGCGATGGGAAGGCTGTCAATACCCACGGCAGGCATGGTACGATGTTCGCTTCCGCGGACATCGTGCACCGGAAAGGCGACGGCGACTTGGCCGCTGGCTGCCGAGCAACCCACTGCGAGCGATCGCGAGGTATAAAGCTGGGAGCTGTAGACGGAGGAGGACATCGGTGAGTCGGTTTTCTGACCGCATCGAAAGGGAACGTACTAACTCTGCGGCACTCGCAGCCTCGCTCGCGCTGTGGGCGTGCCCGGTGACGGCGACGGGCCCTATGAGGATGCGCAGGACGTTGACTGGTGGGCGTCGTCGGCAGTCGCGATGATGGGAACAGGTAAGCCGTCTATGGTCTGGCCGCGGTGGTGGGACTTGCTGACGACGAGTGCCCTAGGGCGCTGCTGGGTTCTTGCGACGGCCGGTGGACTTGCAGCGAACGGGAGCTTCGTGGACGGCTGCGGAGGAGTAGGACAAGGGGTGAGTGAGGGCGCACGTCGCAATGCTTGTGTCCGCACGGTGATGTGCCGCGATGCGGCACGAGCGAAAGGCTCGTAGGTGCGGCTCTGAGTGACCGCCGATGCGTGCGCTGTAGTAGTGAGTGCTTGTACGTAGATCCGCGTGGACCCACTGACCTGCGCCGCGTGCCGCATGCATGCCGCCTAGGCACGAGGCGTGTTCGTCGCAGTGGCGGCGAGGCCGGTGCAGTACTGGTGGTGGGCGCTTGTACACAGAGCAGACCGTTTCGTGCGTCGTGCTCCGCGATCCGTGGGCCATCCGTTGGCTGTAGAGTGAGAGATCGTCCTGGGAGCCGCCTGCGCGCTGCGCTGTGTTGTTCCCGGTGCCTAGACGAGAGTATCGCCGGTTTCACGTGGCCCAGCACTTGTGGTACGCACAACGGTCGATCTGTGCTACGCGCCAAGTCGACCGACAGTTGCGGTATGCACCCGCACGTCGGGAGGGACGCGAGAAGGCCATGCATGGTGGAGAGGACCGCGGGTGCTCTGGGGAGCGTCGCACAGAACGTCGTGTAGCGAGCCGTCCCGGGCATCGTTTTGGTCTGAACGAGTTGCAGGGGCCTCGTACGATGCTGGCGTATCGTTTGGCATCGTCCCGGCGCGTGACACGCGATGCGTTGGGGACGGGGGAAGGCGGGAGCAGGTCGGCGGCGGGGACTGAGGAGGCGCTGTTTCTGGATGAATGCGCGCGATCAGAGAGAAAGACACAAACTGACCTCGGGCGAGCCAGAATGACGCAGAAGGGGGCGTTGGCGGTGTCGACAGACTCGTCTCGGCTATGCGCATCAGGACAGAGCGGCGGAGGGGCGGGCGGAAAGGGCGGGGCGACGAGAGAGACGGCGGAGGGACGGCAGACAGCAGCGAGGGGACGAGAGCGAGCGAGCACAGACAGCGCAGCGAAGAGGTGTTGACACTGTTGAGCTATCGAGACGGACAGGGCGGAGAGAGCGTTTGCGGGCGCTTGCAGCAGCATCATGGATGCAGCGCGAGCGGCGTGAGTGGGCTGAGCAGCTGCGGGGCGGAGGCAGCGGGGCACGCGAGGTGCAGACCTGGGCAAGACGGCATCCTGCGAACGCAGCGAGGACAGCGCAAGCCTAGTGCGTGAAGGATACAGTAGCCGGCAAAGACAGACGAACTCAAGAACGCGCTTATGTACGTTTCCTGATTTAGCTGTATTTGGTACGGTACCCGACGCGCTGGGCGCTTAGCGTTCCGTCGCGCAGTCAGTAGGCTGGCGCTCGTTGTGCGACTCATCCACCACGGTCATGTCCTCCGGTGCACTCAACGAGCCTATTGCGGATAGGGAGTCTATTCACAAGTCGTGCAGGTCGCTCGAAGCCGTTGTCAACGTGCTCAATGACTACTGCGAGGCCGCAAATGCGATCCTAACTCTGCAGCGGAAGCTCGTCAAGGCCTTGCGAGATGCGGCGGCGGCGAAGTGTGTGCCTGAGATACCAGGTACGGGAACCAAGCAACGAGACGTTAAATCGCTGAATGGTGCCCTAGCGAACGCGCTGAACGTGAGCGCGACCATCTTCGACACGCTCTGCGAAGTGGACGCAAAGTTCGTCAAGCTCGCCGACAAGGAGTGCGACGCGGTCAGTGCGGAGGTCAAGAAATGGTTCAAGAAGCTCGCTGTGAGTGCTCTGCATGTATGCGCCAAAGTGCTGGCCTTACGGCGGTCCGTCAGAAAGAAGAGCGTGCGTACGACGATCGCCTCGCCAACGCCAACGCCAAGCTCAAGCAAGCCGGGCAACTGTACGAGAAGAAGGCCAAGAAGAACCCGCAGGACGCGGCCGACGAGCATGCGCGTTACATGAACATCCTGACCACTCTGGGCCCCGAGATCAACCAGGAGAAGTAGTCAGTACCTCTGTCATTCGCACTTGTTACCGTCACTCACCCCCGGTCAGCAATCACTCGCTTATGGTGACGCGTAGGCATCACTCGACGATACACAGCTTGGCCGCCAGTCTCTCTCGCGTGGCGGACGCAGAATGGCTTCGTTCCTGCGAGGGCGTGCGACGCTCTGCTCCTACCATCGGACAGCTCGGCGAATGGCGCGTCTACTGCGAGGGTGGATGGTCAGGCCCGCTGCCTGCAGACCTACCGAACGACGAGGCTCCTGATCGTCCCGACCGCTCTGTGACGCCGATTGCCCAAGGACGCGCCGTGACACCGAGCATGGAAAAGTCGCCGCAAGGTCCCAGTACTCCGATGTTGGAGAAGCCTGCGCCCGAATATTCATCGCGTCGTCCGAGCGAGCAGGAGACAGATGCATCTTCACGAGCCGTCACGCCGTCCACGACTCGTCACCCGCTCCGCCGCAGTATCACCCTGCGAAGACGATAGCTGATGACTCTGTCAGGTCCCTGGCATCTCTGTCGTCCTTCCCCTCACCGCCTACACATTTCCCTATGCCACCTCTTGCGAAGGCCGAGGCTAGCTCTCCGGTGAAGGAGACGAGGCCCGAGTCCCCTCGCGGACCACGTACACCATCTGAAATTCTCTTCCAGCGCAGGACAGAGTCACCTATCCCGCTCGCGCCGTCCGAGACATCACGCCCCCTACCATCCCCCGCCGCTCCACGCGCCGAACCTGCTGCCATTGCTACATCGGTTCCTGTTGAGACAAATGGCAAGGCCGTCGACGGGAACGCTACGCAGCAGGGATCAGATTCGCAGCACTCGATGCGCGGAGTCGGAGAGTCGAGATTGCACGAGCGGCGTGAGGCAAAGACCCCGTCCCCAGTGCTTACGCGCGCTGCGAGCAAGAAGATCAAGTTTGAGAGTGCAGCAGTTCATCAGGTCCGACTAGTTCGATCAGTGGATCTTCGCAAGGCGGCGACCATGTTGACGACGGTGAATTCGGCGCCCTCAGACCTAGGGAAGAAAAGCGGCCGCGACAAGGTGGACCGTGACGCGCGACCTCGCAGCCGACGAGCGACGCATGAGCACGCAGCGTAGTGGCGCCTGCGTGATCGATACCGGATAGTACGCTCGCTACCATGCTGCCACGGGTGCTGCACGACCGCGATCTCCTGACAGCCCGAACACCTACGTCGCCTCGTAAGGGCCAAGGTCACCGACGAGCGTCTAAGACGCGACATACAGCCATCGACGCTGCCCGACTCCCGCCCCACCTCCCCGCGCAGACCGCCGTCGCTGTCGATGGATACTCGCGATACTCAGACGAGTATGGTACGAGCCTAATAGACCGAGAGGTGGGCGTGTGAGCGTGGCGTGGGGGCGGGGCGGGGATCGTCGCACGGCGGGCGTGGGGGTTTACGTGCGAGCGCAGGGATTGGCTGAGGGCAAAACGCAACTGGCGCAGCAAGTCCAAAACACGTCCTTTTTTTGGGCATAGTTTCGCCTCCCCGCAGGGAGCTCATCAATTATGGTGTGCTGAATTTTTTCGTAGATCACGCAAACGGGCCCCAGTATGTACATCGGTGCTAACGAAAAAAGCGTCCCCCCTCTCTGCCGTCACTCGCGGCGACGGCTGGTCCCTCCCCTCCATCTCAATGGCAGTCGGCGGCCTGGGAACACACAGCAAGGCGAGTACCGTACCAGGTGAGTGCCCGTGCAAGGTCGTCGCGGCCGCCTGAGGCTGTACGCCCTTGGAGCAGCTGCGGTCAGTCGCTGTCGCACAGTAGCTACGTATCGAATATATCTCGTCACCGCTGTGCGATGACCGTGGGCTGGCTGTTCAGGTTGTCAATAATGGAGCCCTGAACATTGACAAAGTTGCACTCACCGTATCGGCAGATAACGTGCATCGCCATTCGCACCACACAGCGCGAACGTCGTGGAAGGCAATCTGCCACGCGCTGTCCCTCATAGCCCCGTCCTTGTCAGGACGGGCTCGCCGTTGTCAGTGACCGACAGAGCAGGCACGAAGAGGCTGACTCACGCTGAATGGTGATCCATCATCCTGCGCATCCCGGTAACGGACTGCACACGACGCTTCGAGGATGTGCAGCACAGTCGGGCTGGAATCGGGGGACTTGGCACAGATAGTGCTCTTTGAAGATGTGGATTCACGGGTCCGGTGGAAGGCCTTCTTGATGCTTGACATGGGTATCGATGGAGCGAGCAGAAAGTGGGTATGGACGGGCCGGCGCTGAGCCTTGTGTCGCTCGCCGGACGTCGTTATGTCCGTACCACGCTCGACCTTGATGGTCGGGCCATAACGTTTGACACGGAGCCCCGCGAATGAAGCGGATAGCAGAGGTGCGGACCAGGTCTGCGGGGCGCAACGCCACGTCGGCCATGAGCCATGAGCATCAGTACTGGTCTTGGGTCGACGACGTACCCGAGACGTCGCTCGCCGGACGTCGATCTGTATATACATCGCCGTTCCGGGTACCGTGAAGGGCGCATGCGAACGTGTATGGGGCTGGCGAAGGTCTTCTCCAAAGTTGGTATGTCGCCTGTGTGTCTCGGCGGGCGCGTCATTATAGATTGTGACACACTATATTCGCATGAGTACTTACGAGAGGATGGCCATGAGCACTTGAGTGTACCCTCAAAGGTACGAAGGATTTGTTGCCTTGACATACTCACCACGTGTCTCATGCTCGTTGTGTGTCGATCCATGTAGACGGTATCGTCGGACGCTGTCGCCCACTCGCGGGTTGGCTGCATGATGGTGTCTATCAGGTAGCCAGAGTACTGGCAGCGCTACCGCGCTGCTCCTTGGCGATCCGAGTCGACGCATGAATGAGTAGACGTGGACAGCAGACGCTGTCCAGTGTAGTAGTCAGTCGGTGTCAATACACGTTGATACAGTCATCTACGCACCATGACGGGCACCCCGCTCGCGGGAAGACGATCCATATATATATTGCCATGCACGGTTGACTCAGGCCGGGCATCGTCGCGGAGGAACATAGGACAGACCGCGCCGAAAGACCTATCCGTTGCATGCTGGTATCAGCAGAGGAAGACCAACACGAAAACACACTGCCCACCTCGTTCCATTATCCTCACAGGCAGTAACACCTCACGAATGAATGAAAGGGGCCCGGAATAGCTTGTTGCCCTTCGGTTGGTCCTTCTAGCGGATGCAATGTGATGTCACGGTGCATGAGCACCGCTCAACCTCGGACTCGTAGATGTCTGTGCGACGTCGCTCGCACCGTGATATAATTGTTCATTCATCCGCTCGTAACTTACGCAGCCATATACATGTTCCCGGAGTCACCCACCGTACCAGTCATGTTTGAGAATGAACAGAGTCCGCAATACAGAAGATCACTCGCCCCCCGACAGATACTCGGTGTACTATTGGGGCACAGACTCGCTAAGCTTACCTCAAAGGGCATTCGGCGTCGACGCCGGGAACCAGCAACCTTCGCTACCGACAGAGCGTGCACGTCTCTGATCACATCATATTTATAATGCATGCCTATCAGTCGAACGAATGTAACTGAGTGCGGAGTGGTCAGTACACTCGGAATCAAGCCGCGGCAAGGCACCTACTTTAGTGTAAATATGACACACGATACTCCCTGACTCGACGTGGCGGATGCTCATCTATCCATAACCGGTCAATGATCAATGTCTTTGGACGGTTCGCACACGTGCGGCCAACGTACCTGTCATAGCCAGCTTGTCACGCAGCTTGTCCACTCGGCAGACAGAATGCTTCGGTCAATTTGACGGCGACGGGTCCATGGGTCAACTGCACATTTGCACGCATGCAACGACTCGACTGAGCCGCGTGCTCATGCCCCGGCACATGTCTGTCTCTGTCAGTACGTCTCACGCAGACAAGCTTTAAAGCAACCCACCCACTGGCAGAGACGCAGCATGAGTCTACGCACGTCATGAGATTCCGAATCTGATGCATACCGTGCCGACAATATTGGTGCAGACTTACCATATGGTCATGCGTAGGGCCAGTCCCACTGGCAATCGAGTCAATGTCCTGTCTTCAAAGCTTCACGGCGCCAACGAACGTTGAGGCCTGCAGTACTGCTGAGTATTACACCGATCGAGCAACTCGGCGGAGTGACAGCACTCACTTACTGGTATATGGAGCACGTCGCGCGCGTGCGCTTCATTGAAGCTTGACTCAGGCCGTAGTAGCTGCTCTCCAGGTTTCATGGACAGTTAGGGTTCATCGCGCAGGGACACAGATACGTACACAAACCTACTTGTATTGAGCCACCAGGATTGGGCCGACTTGGAGTTGAGCCTGACTTGTGCGCAGCTTGAGACTATAAGTCACTCGGAGCATCCTGCCAACGCACGACCATTTGAACGGTGAGCGTCTGATGTTCTATATTGGGAAGACGGTACTTACTTAAAGCGGCTCGTACGAGCCCTCGGGCTCTCCGTGACTAGCACATTTGACGTGAGCTCGCAGCCTCTGCTGTTGGAAAAGAAAGACTCAAAGAGACAGTGAGTATGAATGCGTACACGAGCAGTAAGGAATATACTCACTAGATGCACGTTCGTCCTCAATGTTCGTGGCAGCGGTGGACCAGAGATCAGGACTCGACAGTGAAGTTGGTGAGCCCCGAGCGAACGGTCAAGCTTCAAGGCGGAGGATGTGTGTGCGCCGAATCTAGGCAGTCGACTCGGAGGTGCACGCTAGCATAGTGTGGGCATCGGGAGTGGTACGTCCTGCAATTCTACCCAGCCTATATATTCCCCGCCGTGTTCGGCTCCAGCATACATAATGCCAGACTTGTGTCAGAACAGCCTTGATAGCACATGTCCACATTCGCCTCGATCCTTGCCTCAAGATGGTGTCACAAATCCACGTCAACGCCACCAGAGGTTTCTTCGGATGCTAAGTGCTAAGTGCTCAGCGCTCATCAATCAATTCACGCCACAATTCTACTCCGACACCCATACACTCTGCTTCGCTCATGTCTCCCAGTTGTGCTTCAATATGACTCAGACCCAAGAATATTGAGTGGGAGATTCAACCACACAAATTCAGCATTGGGCTGTGACAGCTTAAGCAGCAACTGCAGAGAACTCAATCACTCTTAGCCTTACTCAATGCTTGTCGACTGATGTCTTCTCAGCCATGTACCGAGCCGATTTCATCACTATCACTGGCATGGAATGATACTTACGTGTATAGCTATCTTCGATACTGAACGTTGAACGTTGAACTCCAAGTCGGAACCTGTACATCGGAACAGGATGAATGGACATTCACGTAGTAGGCCCATCATCCTTATCAGTCACATAACAAGTCAATGAATCACTCACAGTCTTTTGGTCACAGGTCACTTCATGGTGTCCGGCACGTAGAGCCCTGGGCTCCGACGGAAGTGCGAGGTCGGAGGGCAAGCTACTCATTATGGGAGTCTGGTGATCCTTCGGTGAGCTTTGCCAGATTTAGCGACTCGCTGTTATGGACCTGATGCAATGGTGCTGGCATTTCAACATATTGACCTTCAAGACTGTAGTACTCGTAATAACACAGTACTGTGTCAAACGTTAGAGCCAGTTGAAGCTTCGAGCCAGAGTGAGAAGCCGGGCCGGGCCATGATACTTACCAGGTGCACTCGGATACTACTAGACGTGACCCACTTATGTAATCCTTCGTTCGTGAATAGCACCCATATGTGGAGACCCGGGCTGCGACTCAGATGCACGGCAGCAGCAGTGACATGAGTAACAGTATATAGACGAGACGGGGTACGTACACGGTCACGTCCTCAGAGGAGAGGAGGATCACGACGCGTGCGCCGCAAGTCGCACTTCAGAGCTTCAGCCACAAACGCCACTCTCTCCCGTTTGCTCACTCGCTCGCTGGTCGAAATGTTGACCCCTTCTCTTGTCAGTGTATATGCGGCTGTAATGCAATTACCCAAGCCCGTCTTTCTGGCTGGAAACGAAAACACTGCGGCCCGCTCTCGGGCACCGTCGGTGTTGGCTATCCTCCGACTCTGGGCCAACCGCCACTGCATCGTCTTCGCGCTCGGCTCGTCTGCTTTAAAATCTTGCTTCGCCTTCGACAGCTCAGTCCTCTGAACGACATAATGGTCTCTGCTTCCCAGCCGTGCTCGCAACCATACGTGTGCAGTTGGAGCTGCCAACACACGTTCTCGTGGATACTCAACGAGTTCTACCAGCCACCGTGACACTGGGATATCCGTACGCTCGACAGATCCTGTCCAACAAGCTGTGATCGAATGGTTTGGTCGGGCCGTGTAGTGTGGGGACGGGGATCATCATTCCGGTGAGTCTGTGTATGCGCCTGCCTCCGAGAAGTGTCTCCCGCTACATGCGTTGCATCACTTGTATGATGCAGAGAGGACGCAAGCGGGACTCACGTACCAGCTATTTGGTCGTGATTGAATGCGTACGCTGGAGCTACATGTCAGTCCGATTTTTCCTGGATCGTTCGACTGTGTGCGGCGTATGCGGACGCCGCAATGGGGGATTGACGTACGTCGTATGCCCGGTTGCGTCGCATATGCGCTGTCATCCATGCTGCATGTCCACCGGGGCGCTCGTAGTCTCAGGGCGCGGCCGACAGTGCATCTCCTTGCCAGTCCGTCGTCGGGTCAATACTGTGACCGTGTTCGGCATTGGTGCGAACATACCACCGGTCAAATGTTCGAGTCGGCGGCCTATCATGTCTTGTACCTGGACAAAACAGCCCAAGCTGTGTATTTCCTCGCCTTGTGTTTCCCACCATAGGCGCAAAGGCGGAGACATACATGACAGCAATTCTGTCCTCGGCTCTGAGCCGATTTTCATCTGCGCGTGATCTCACCGCCGCCGCCACCGAGTGTATATAGGCACACAAATGCGAGATGTAGTTCCGCCGGCCATGACAGTTGGAACGGTGATCTAGGCGAGCAGACGCTTTCATGTTCTGTACCTACCGGTACCTTGCGATGGCGTCACCGTTTCTCAACACAGCCCTTCGCGTCGGCAACTTGAAGCTCGCATCAGGCACTGCGAGTCACTGCGGCGTTGTCCGCATGACCGTCCCTACTTCCCGTCGATCGTCAGGGAGCCGACGAGTGCAGTATTGGTACAGACCAATCACTTTTTAGCCCCGTTTGTTAGCCCCGTTTGCGATGACAGGCGCTGCGTAACGTGTGGCTGGTCACTCTGAGTAACGTCGATTGGTAGCCATTGATTATGAAGGTTTTCCGGAGCTCCCGAGCAGTGTCTGTCGAGGACAGCGCCTGTACGACGCTGTTCGGTTTGTTTCCTGGATGTGGCATGCCTGATTTTCATGACGGCGTCGTGCTCGAAGACATGATGGTGCATGGAAGTGCTGTCGGCGAGCGGCCAACGACTATCGCATCATCTAACTGGTGTACAGGGTGCCTGACGCCCCGCCTCCCCGCGTCATTGTCGGGTTGCCAGTGTACGGCAAGTCTGCAGTCCCATTCGTGAACGAAACCAAATGCTGCACCCGCCTTGTGACCAACTGTGCACGGGCAATTGCGTCTCGTAACGATTTTGCGCACACAAGTTGACGTGAATAGAGGGAGATGATCAGTACTAAACTCTTCCGCAGTATCTACACAGTGTCCGTGCGAAGCCCAGTATCTCGCAACAGACCCTGTTGGTCTGTGAGCAGCTGCTGACCGTGACGATCCCAGTCAGCGATGCCGTGCTAGGCCATGTAGATGATGGGTGTCAGCGCGAGATGCCCATGTACAATGGTGTGCAAGTCGGGCGGAATACGCAGGCGACTCGATCGTGATCGGTATGAGTCTCGAAACACACGAAACCGCGTCACGATGTCACAGTGTTCAAGTTCAGAACAACGAGGGATGGATCAGCAAAGTGGTCTGCGGCCTGTGTGCATGGAGTACAGGTGAGTGTTGCGTCGACAAGGGTCTCGCATTCGCCGTCCGCATGAAATGGCCAACTGCGATATGCATGCCACGACGAGGTCCCAGTAAGTACTGCGTACCATCCCGTTCTGTTTTTGACAGCACGGCAGGACGTCGCTGACTCGTTGTCAGCCATTCCCGTGTCTTTCACACATCGAGGTCGGTACGCAAGACATGGATGTCAGTACCGACCGATTCTACATCAATCGTCGCCAGACTCATATCATGCTCAATTCTGTGCAATAGTGCTTGCGTTTGCCTCGATAGCTCTGTGTCCATGACGTCTAAGCTGTCGGTCTGCATACTCCTCGGCGCGGCTCCGCAAAGCGAGGGAAATTCAGCGAGGCTTGAAGCAGATGGTCGGTGTCGAATCCCAGCAGGATCGAAGCATCGGTGAGTCCCCCGTACCCCCATACATCCTAGTTCATCATACATTGCCTCGGAGCCTTGGCAGGAAACCCGGTGCGCCGTTTTGTCGATTTCGAACCGTTTCGTGACCGTCAAGACCCGAATGGTAAGCTTAGCTGATGATAACACTCGACGTCACCGCTAAGTCGGTGACCTTACCGAACACAATGTGACTCCGAGTCGGCTTGTACACGAGAGCCGGGATCGTAATCTACAGGTGTGTAGTCACTTCAAGTGCGCGGCCTGTTTCATGGTCCCGCGGTTGACCCTCGAAAGCCCACTGGCGTGTTGATACTCGCAGACTGAACGAAACCAGTCACTCGATGACAGAACCACGATATGTTCTTTGTTCACAGGGGCGTTGGATGGGTATTTTCAGTGTCGAGCCGGTCGGATGTCGTGGATAACTCGTCGCCTGCGACATCGGTAATACGGAGAACGCGTGAACGTCGACGTATAGCCGACCGAATAGATCGCCTGGGCACGCATTGGGCTTGCCACTATCGACACTCGTGCTTTGCCCGGTCCTATGCTTCGACGTCCCCATTGTCCTTGACGGCTCCGTCACCCGGCTAGGCCACTGCCAACTCGTGAACTATGCGACCTGATCCGCAAGGTGGACTCTGGAAACGATATGGTTTGAGTGCAAGTTGTACATAATCGGACAACGTTCGACTGTCTGTTTCTGGGTCCCTCCGCTGCTCATCGGCGAGTCGCCCATCTCTCCTGCGAAGTCATGCAACGAATAGCTCTACGCATCGACCTCTTGACAAAGAATTCCGCGCCGCGCCGCGGCCATGGCGACAGGTGTTCTTGTGGGTGGTGACCATCCGACGAGTGCCCTGGCTGTTCTCAAGCCTTTCTGATGGCCCAGGGCGCTGCGTCGTCAAGGAGGGCCGCATACTCGGTCAGGAAGTGTGTCACAACGCACAGGTGCGTGATACCCTCATCACACACGGCCTGTTGCCTGGCTCGCTGACGCTCGAACACCCGCAGACGAACACTCGCTGAGAAGCGCACGAGGTGCATGGAGGGCCGATGGTAGAGTGGCGAAGGTCACTGGATTCATCCAGCAGCAACGAGGACGTGCTCGCACCACGTCTCTGGGTGTGGATGGAAGCCGTCGCCGTCACGTACCGATCCACAGCTCGCTCAGCACGGCCTGTCCACGGAATATCGTAGGCGAAGGCCGCCACGTTTCACGTCCGCCAAGTATCATAGACAGCTCGAATATATCTATTTGCTGCGACACTATGTACATGGATTCTTGCCCTACGTGAAGCAGCCTGTACGACGTGCCTGTCGTCGCTGACGACACCAACTGTCTATGCGGCGGGGACTCGGATTGCAGCCGTACGAAGGCAGGACACACCGTGACCGATGCAGTAGATACCAATGCCAATGCGTCCGTCGCATGCGCAGCTGACCGTTGTGTGAGGGCGGGGCACTGTGGGACAGCTCGAGTAGCCTGTGCCAACGGCTCCAGCACTGTTCGAAGCCCTCCGAAGTCGCGCCCCGCATCACAGCTCCCGCCCCCGCGTACTGCCCACGCCGCCCCGCACGTCCCCGCCATCCGATCCGCCGGAAGAGAATGCGTCAGTATCAGAAAACACCGTGACGGCACTCACCTCGTTGCGGCCACTCACCGGCGGCGGTCCATGGACGTGCTCGTCCTCGGATGCCTCGATGCGGGCACCGTGTCTGTCCGGCGGACGAGCGGACGAGCGGGCTGCCTGATTCGCTGACGGAGCGTGCCGACGCCCGCGGAGGGACGCGAGCGTGACTCGACGAGCTCGGAGGCGAGCACCCTCCTTCGCAGGCTGGACACGAGGAGAGCGTGCCGCGCGGAATGGAAGGGACACGCATGCGCTCTCGCACGTTGATGCTGCACGGAATCCCGATCGTACGCCTTCTTTCCGGCTCGCCAGCGCGCACCGTAATGCACTCTGTCGAGACATGCATGCCCGGTGGACATGCCCTCGCGCCGTCCGCCTTCGGGTTGCTTTGCGCACCGGCGAATCTGAGTGAACTCACCACGCCGTCCAAGAGGACCGCATACGTCTCCTGCAAAACCCACAAAGAATTCCCTCGCGGCCGATCTTTGGTGAGGAACGTTCACGAGCCGTGCCCGATCAACGCGTACATACCACCCGCCCGCCGGACCATCGAGCGTGGACCCGTACACCGCGCCGGTGGCGATGGGAAGGCTGTCAATACCCACGGCAGGCATGGTACGATGTTCGCTTCCGCGGACATCGTGCACCGGAAAGGCGACGGCGACTTGGCCGCTGGCTGCCGAGCAACCCACTGCGAGCGATCGCGAGGTATAAAGCTGGGAGCTGTAGACGGAGGAGGACATCGGTGAGTCGGTTTCTGACCGCATCGAAAGGGAACGTACTAACTCTGCGGCACTCGCAGCCTCGCTCGCGCTGTGGGCGTGCCCGGTGACGGCGACGGGCCCTATGAGGATGCGCAGGACGTTGACTGGTGGGCGTCGTCGGCAGTCGCGATGATGGGAACAGGTAAGCCGTCTATGGTCTGGCCGCGGTGGTGGGACTTGCTGACGACGAGTGCCCTAGGGCGCTGCTGGGTTCTTGCGACGGCCGGTGGACTTGCAGCGAACGGGAGCTTCGTGGACGGCTGCGGAGGAGTAGGACAAGGGGTGAGTGAGGGCGCACGTCGCAATGCTTGTGTCCGCACGGTGATGTGCCGCGATGCGGCACGAGCGAAAGGCTCGTAGGTGCGGCTCTGAGTGACCGCCGATGCGTGCGCTGTAGTAGTGAGTGCTTGTACGTAGATCCGCGTGGACCCACTGACCTGCGCCGCGTGCCGCATGCATGCCGCCTAGGCACGAGGCGTGTTCGTCGGCAGTGGCGGCGAGGCCGGTGCAGTACTGGTGGTGGGCGCTTGTACACAGGTCCATAGAGCAGACCGTTTCGTGCGTCGTGCTCCGCGATCCGTGGGCCATCCGTTGGCTGTAGAGTGAGAGATCGTCCTGGGAGCCGCCTGCGCGCTGCGCTGTGTTGTTCCCGGTGCCTAGACGAGAGTATCGCCGGTTTCACGTGGCCCAGCACTTGTGGTACGCACAACGGTCGATCTGTGCTACGCGCCAAGTCGACCGACAGTTGCGGTATGCACCCGCACGTCGGGAGGGACGCGAGAAGGCCATGCATGGTGGAGAGGACGCGGGCGCTCTGGGGAGCGTCGCACAGAACGTCGTGTAGCGAGCCGTCCCGGGCATCGGTTTGGTCTGAACGAGTTGCAGGGGCCTCGTACGATGCTGGCGTATCGTTTGGCATCGTCCCGGCGCGTGACACGCGATGCGTTGGGGACGGGGGAAGGCGGGAGCAGGTCGGCGGCGGGGACTGAGGAGGCGATGTTTCTGGATGAATGCGCGCGATCAGAGAGCAAAGACACAAACTGACCTCGGGCGAGCCAGAATGACGCAGAAGGGGGCGTTGGCGGTGTCGACAGACTCGTCTCGGCTATGCGCATCAGGACAGAGCGGCGGAGGGGCGGGCGGAAAGGGCGGGGCGACGAGAGAGACGGCGGAGGGACGGCAGACAGTAGCGAGGGGACGAGAGCGAGCGAGCACAGACAGCGCAGCGAAGAGGTGTTGACACTGTTGAGCGAGCGAGACGGACAGGGCGGAGAGAGCGTTTGCGGGCGCTTGCAGCAGCATCATGGATGCAGCGCGAGCGGCGTGAGTGGGCTGAGCAGCTGCGGGGCGGAGGAGCGGGGCACGCGAGGTGCAGACCTGGGCAAGACGGCATCCTGCGAACGCAGCGAGGACAGCGCAAGCCTAGTGCGTGAAGGATACAATAGCCGGCAAAGACAGACGAACTCGAGAACGCGCTTATGTACGTTTCCTGATTTAGCTGTATTTGGTACGGTACCCGACGTGCTGGGCGCTTAGCGTTCCGTCGCGCAGTCAGTAGGCTGGCGCTCGTTGTGCGACTCATCCACCACGGTCATGTCCTCCGGTGCACTCAACGAGCCTATTGCGGACAGGGAGTCTATTCACAAGTCGTGCAGGTCGCTCGAAGCCGTTGTCAACGTGCTCAATGACTACTGCGAGGCCGCAAACGCGATCCTAACTCTGCAGCGGAAGCTCGTCAAGGCCTTGCGAGATGCGGCGGCGGCGAAGTGTGTGCCTGAGATACCAGGTACGGGAACCAAGCAACGAGACGTTAATTCGCTCAATGGTGCCCTAGCGAACGCGCTGAACGTGAGCGCGACCATCTTCGACACGCTCTGCGAAGTGGACGCAAAGTTCGTCAAGCTCGCCGACAAGGAGTGCGACGCGGTCAGTGCGGAGGTCAAGAAATGGTTCAAGAAGCTCGCTGTGAGTGCTCTGCATGTATGCGCCAAAGTGCTGGCCTTACGGCGGTCCGTCAGAAAGAAGAGCGTGCGTACGACGACCGCCTCGCCAACGCCAACGCCAAGCTCAAGCAAGCCGGGCAACTGTACGAGAAGAAGGCCAAGAAGAACCCGCAGGACGCGGCCGACGAGCATGCGCGTTACATGAACATCCTGACCACTCTGGGCCCCGAGATCAACCAGGAGAAGTAGTCAGTACCTCTGTCATTCGCACTTGTTACCGTCACTCACCCCCGGTCAGCAATCACTCGCTTATGGTGACGCGTAGGCATCATTCGACGATACACAGCTTGGCCGCCAGTCTCTCTCGCGTGGCGGACGCAGAATGGCTTCGTTCCTGCGAGGGCGTGCGACGCTCTGCTCCTACCATCGGACAGCTCGGCGAATGGCGCGTCTACTGCGAGGGTGGATGGTCAGGCCCGCTGCCTGCAGACCTACCGAACGGCGAGGCTCCTGATCGTCCCGACCGCTCTGTGACGCCGATTGCCCAAGGACGCGCCGTGACACCGAGCATGGAAAAGTCGCCGCAAGGTCCCAGTACTCCGATGTTGGAGAAGCCTGCGCCCGAATATTCATCGCGTCGTCCGAGCGAGCAGGAGACAGATGCATCTTCACGAGCCGTCACGCCGTCGCACGACTCGTCACCCGCTCCGCCGCAGTACCACCCTGCGAAGACGATAGCTGATGACTCTGTCAGGTCCCTGGCATCTCTGTCGTCCTTCCCCTCACCGCCTACACATTTCCCTATGCCACCTCTTGCGAAGGCCGAGGCTAGCTCTCCGGTGAAGGAGACGAGGCCCGAGTCCCCTCGCGGACCACGTACACCATCTGAAATTCTCTTCCAGCGCAGGACAGAGTCACCTATCCCGCTCGCGCCGTCCGAGACATCACGCCCCCTACCATCCCCCGCCGCTCCACGCGCCGAACCTGCTGCCATTGCTACATCGGTTCCTGTTGAGACAAATGGCAAGGCCGTCGACGGGAACGCTACGCAGCAGGGATCAGATTCGCAGCACTCGATCGCGTCGGAGAGTCGAGATTGCACGATCGGCGTGAGGCAAAGACCCCGTCCCCAGTGCTTACGCGCGCTTCGAGCAAGAAGATCAAGTTTGAGAGTGCAGCAGCTTCATCAGGTCCGACTAGTTCGATCGGGTGGATCTTCGCAAGGCCGGCGACCATGTTGACGACGGTGAATTCGGCGCCCTCAGACCTAGGGAAGAAAGCGGCCGCGACAAGGTGGATGCGTGCCGACTGCGTAGCGTCAGACGGTTATGGTACGAGCCTAACTAGACGATAGGTGGCAGGCGGCGTGGGCGTGTGAGCGTGGCGTGGGGGCGGGGCGGGGATCGTCGCACGGCGGGCGTGGGGGTTTTACGTGCGAGCGCAGGGATTGGCTGAGGGCAAAACGCAACTGGCGCAGCAAGTCCAAAACACGTCCTTTTTTTGGGCATAGTTTCGCCTCCCCGCAGGGAGCTCATCAATTATGGTGTGCTGAATTTTTTCGTAGATCACGCAAACGGGCCCCAGTATGTACATCGGTGCTAACGAAAAAAGCGTCCCCCCTCTCTGCCGTCACTCGCGGCGACGGCTGGTCCCTCCCCTCCATCTCAATGGCAGTCGGCGGCCTGGGAACACACAGCAAGGCGAGTACCGTACCAGGTGAGTGCCCGTGCAAGGTCGTCGCGGCCGCCTGAGGCTGTACGCCCTTGGAGCAGCTGCGGTCAGTCGCTGTCGCACAGTAGCTACGTATCGAATATATCTCGTCACCGCTGTGCGATGACCGTGGGCTGGCTGTTCAGGTTGTCAATAATGGAGCCCTGAACATTGACAAAGTTGCACTCACCGTATCGGCAGATAACGTGCATCGCCATTCGCACCACACAGCGCGAACGTCGTGGAAGGCAATCTGCCACGCGCTGTCCCTCATAGCCCCGTCCTTGTCAGGACGGGCTCGCCGTTGTCAGTGACCGACAGAGCAGGCACGAAGAGGCTGACTCACGCTGAATGGTGATCCATCATCCTGCGCATCCCGGTAACGGACTGCGCACGACGCTTCGAGGATGTGCAGCACAGTCGGGCTGGAATCGGGGGACTTGGCACAGATAGTGCTCTTTGAAGATGTGGATTCACGGGTCCGGTGGAAGGCCTTCTTGATGCTTGACATGGGTATCGATGGAGCGAGCAGAAAGTGGGTATGGACGGGCCGGCGCTGAGCCTTGTGTCGCTCGCCGGACGTCGTTATGTCCGTACCACGCTCGACCTTGATGGTCGGGCCATAACGTTTGACACGGAGCCCCGCGAATGAAGCGGATAGCAGAGGTGCGGACCAGGTCTGCGGGGCGCAACGCCACGTCGGCCATGAGCCATGAGCATCAGTACTGGTCTTGGGTCGACGACGTACCCGAGACGTCGCTCGCCGGACGTCGATCTGTATATACATCGCCGTTCCGGGTACCGTGAAGGGCGCATGCGAACGTGTATGGGGCTGGCGAAGAGTCTTCTCCAAAGTTGGTATGTCGCCTGTGTGTCTCGGCGGGCGCGTCATTATAGATTGTGACACACTATATTCGCATGAGTACTTACGAGAGGATGGCCATGAGCACTTGAGTGTACCCTCAAAGGTACGAAGGATTTGTTGCCTTGACATACTCACCACGTGTCTCATGCTCGTTGTGTGTCGATCCATGTAGACGGTATCGTCGGACGCTGTCGCCCACTCGCGGGTTGGCTGCATGATGGTGTCTATCAGGTAGCCAGAGTACTGGCAGCGCTACCGCGCTGCTCCTTGGCGATCCGAGTCGACGCATGAATGAGTAGACGTGGACAGCAGACGCTGTCCAGTGTAGTAGTCAGTCGGTGTCAATACACGTTGATACAGTCATCTACGCACCATGACGGGCACCCCGCTCGCGGGAAGACGATCCATATATATATTGCCATGCACGGTTGACTCAGGCCGGGCATCGTCGCGGAGGAACATAGGACAGACCGCGCCGAAAGACCTATCCGTTGCATGCTGGTATCAGCAGAGGAAGACCAACACGAAAACACACTGCCCACCTCGTTCCATTATCCTCACAGGCAGTAACACCTCACGAATGAATGAAAGGGGCCCGGAATAGCTTGTTGCCCTTCGGTTGGTCCTTCTAGCGGATGCAATGTGATGTCACGGTGCATGAGCACCGCTCAACCTCGGACTCGGTAGATGTCTGTGCGACGTCGCTCGCACCGTGATATAATTGTTCATTCATCCGCTCGTAACCTACGCAGCCATATACATGTTCCCGGAGTCACCCACCGTACCAGTCATGTTTGAGAATGAACAGAGTGCCGCAATACAGAAGATCACTCGCCCCCCGACAGATACTCGGTGTACTATTGGGGCACAGACTCGCTAAGCTTACCTCAAAGGGCATTCGGCGTCGACGCCGGGAACCAGCAACCTTCGCTACCGACAGAGCGTGCACGTCTCTGATCACATCATATTTATAATGCATGCCTATCAGTCGAACGAATGTAACTGAGTGCGGAGTGGTCAGTACACTCGGAATCAAGCCGCGGCAAGGCACCTACTTTAGTGTAAATATGACACACGATACTCCCTGACTCGACGTGGCGGATGCTCATCTATCCATAACCGGTCAATGATCAATGTCTTGGACGGTTCGCACACGTGCGGCCAACGTACCTGTCATAGCCAGCTTGTCACGCAGCTTGTCCACTCGGCAGACAGAATGCTTCGGTCAATTTGACGGCGACGGGTCCATGGGTCAACTGCCATTTGCACGCATGCAACGACTCGACTGAGCCGCGTGCTCATGCCCCGGCACATGTCTGTCTCTGTCAGTACGTCTCACGCAGACAAGCTTTAAAGCAACCCACCCACTGGCAGAGACGCAGCATGAGTCTACGCACGTCATGAGATTCCGAATCTGATGCATACCGTGCCGACAATATTGGTGCAGACTTACCATATGGTCATGCGTAGGGCCAGTCCCACTGGCAATCGAGTCAATGTCCTGTCTTCAAAGCTTCACGCGCCAACGAACGTTGAGGCCTGCAGTACTGCTGAGTATTACACCGATCGAGCAACTCGGCGGAGTGACAGCACTCACTTACTGGTATATGGAGCACGTCGCGCGCGTGCGCTTCATTGAAGCTTGACTCAGGCCGTAGTAGCTGCTCTCCAGGTTTCATGGACAGTTAGGGTTCATCGCGCAGGGACACAGATACGTACACAAACCTACTTGTATTGAGCCACCAGGATTGGGCCGACTTGGAGTTGAGCCTGACTTGTGCGCAGCTTGAGACTATAAGTCACTCGGAGCATCCTGCCAACGCACGACCATTTGAACGGTGAGCGTCTGATGTTCTATATTGGGAAGACGGTACTTACTTAAAGCGGCTCGTACGAGCCCTCGGGCTCTCCGTGACTAGCACATTTGACGTGAGCTCGCAGCCTCTGCTGTTGGAAAAGAAAGACTCAAAGAGACAGTGAGTATGAATGCGTACACGAGCAGTAAGGAATATACTCACTAGATGCACGTTCGTCCTCAATGTTCGTGGCAGCGGTGGACCAGAGATCAGGACTCGACAGTGAAGTTGGTGAGCCCCGAGCGAACGGTCAAGCTTCAAGGCGGAGGATGTGTGTGCGCCGAATCTAGGCAGTCGACTCGGAGGTGCACGCTAGCATAGTGTGGGCATCGGGAGTGGTACGTCCTGCAATTCTACCCAGCCTATATATTCCCCGCCGTGTTCGGCTCCAGCATACATAATGCCAGACTTGTGTCAGAACAGCCTTGATAGCACATGTCCACATTCGCCTCGATCCTTGCCTCAAGATGGTGTCACAAATCCACGTCAACGCCACCAGAGGTTTCTTCGGATGCTAAGTGCTAAGTGCTCAGCGCTCATCAATCAATTCACGCCACAATTCTACTCCGACACCCATACACTCTGCTTCGCTCATGTCTCCCAGTTGTGCTTCAATATGACTCAGACCCAAGAATATTGAGTGGGAGATTCAACCACACTGCAAATTCAGCATTGGGCTGTGACAGCTTAAGCAGCAACTGCAGAGAACTCAATCACTCTTAGCCTTACTCAATGCTCGTCGACTGATGTCTTCTCAGCCATGTACCAGCCGATTTCATCACTATCACTGGCATGGAATGATACTTACGTGTATAGCTATCTTCGATACTGAACGTTGAACGTTGAACTCCAAGTCGGAACCTGTACATCGGAACAGGATGAATGGACATTCGCGTAGTAGGCCCATCATCCTTATCAGTCACATAACAAGTCAATGAATCACTCACAGTCTTTTGGTCACAGGTCACTTCATGGTGTCCGGCACGTAGAGCCCTGGGCTCCGACGGAAGTGCGAGGTCGGAGGGCAAGCTACTCATTATGGGAGTCTGGTGATCCTTCGGTGAGCTTTGCCAGATTTAGCGACTCGCTGTTATGGACCTTGATGCAATGGTGCTGGCATTTCAACATATTGACCTTCAAGACTGTAGTACTCGTAATAACACAGTACTCGTGTCAAATGTTAGAGCCAGTTGAAGCTTCGAGCCAGAGTGAGAAGCCGGGCCGGGCCATGATACTTACCAGGTGCACTCGGATACTACTAGACGTGACCCACTTATGTAATCCTTCGTTCGTGAATAGCACCCATATGTGGAGACCCGGGCTGCGACTCAGATGCACGGCAGCAGCAGTGACATGAGTAACAGTATATAGACGAGACGGGGTACGTACACGGTCACGTCCTCAGAGGAGAGGAGGATCACGACGCGTGCGCCGCAAGTCGCACTTCAGAGCTTCAGCCACAAACGCCACTCTCTCCCGTTTGCTCACTCGCTCGCTGGTCGAAATGTTGACCCCTTCTCTTGTCAGTGTATATGCGGCTGTAATGCAATTACCCAAGCCCGTCTTTCTGGCTGGAAACGAAAACACTGCGGCCCGCTCTCGGGCACCGTCGGTGTTGGCTATCCTCCGACTCTGGGCCAACCGCCACTGCATCGTCTTCGCGCTCGGCTCGTCTGCTTTAAAATCTTGCTTCGCCTTCGACAGCTCAGTCCTCTGAACGACATAATGGTCTCTGCTTCCCAGCCGTGCTCGCAACCATACGTGTGCAGTTGGAGCTGCCAACACACGTTCTCGTGGATACTCAACGAGTTCTACCAGCCACCGTGACACTGGGATATCCGTACGCTCGACAGATCCTGTCCAACAAGCTGTGATCGAATGGTTTGGTCGGGCCGTGTAGTGTGGGGACGGGGATCATCATTCCGGTGAGTCTGTGTATGCGCCTGCCTCCGAGAAGTGTCTCCCGCTACATGCGTTGCATCACTTGTATGATGCAGAGAGGACGCAAGCGGGACTCACGTACCAGCTATTTGGTCGTGATTGAATGCGTACGCTGGAGCTACATGTCAGTCCGATTTTTCCTGGATCGTTCGACTGTGTGCGGCGTATGCGGACGCCGCAATGGGGGATTGACGTACGTCGTATGCCCGGTTGCGTCGCATATGCGCTGTCATCCATGCTGCATGTCCACCGGGGCGCTCGTAGTCTCAGGGCGCGGCCGACAGTGCATCTCCTTGCCAGTCCGTCGTCGGGTCAATACTGTGACCGTGTTCGGCATTGGTGCGAACATACCACCGGTCAAATGTTCGAGTCGGCGGCCTATCATGTCTTGTACCTGGACAAAACAGCCCAAGCTGTGTATTTCCTCGCCTTGTGTTTCCCACCATAGGCGCAAAGGCGGAGACATACATGACAGCAATTCTGTCCTCGGCTCTGAGCCGATTTTCATCTGCGCGTGATCTCACCGCCGCCGCCACCGAGTGTATATAGGCACACAAATGCGAGATGTAGTTCCGCCGGCCATGACAGTTGGAACGGTGATCTAGGCGAGCAGACGCTTTCATGTTCTGTACCTACCGGTACCTTGCGATGGCGTCACCGTTTCTCACACAGCCCTTCGCGTCGGCAACTTGAAGCTCGCATCAGGCACTGCGAGTCACTGCGGCGTTGTCCGCATGACCGTCCCTACTTCCCGTCGATCGTCAGGGAGCCGACGAGTGCAGTATTGGTACAGACCAATCACTTTTTAGCCCCGTTTGTTAGCCCCGTTTGCGATGACAGGCGCTGCGTAACGTGTGGCTGGTCACTCTGAGTAACGTCGATTGGTAGCCATTGATTATGAAGGTTTTCCGGAGCTCCCGAGCAGTGTCTGTCGAGGACAGCGCTGTACGACGCTGTTCGGTTTGTTTCCTGGATGTGGCATGCCTGATTTTCATGACGGCGTCGTGCTCGAAGACATGATGGTGCATGGAAGTGCTGTCGGCGAGCGGCCAACGACTATCGCATCATCTAACTGGTGTACAGGGTGCCTGACGCCCCGCCTCCCCGCGTCATTGTCGGGTTGCCAGTGTACGGCAAGTCTGCAGTCCCATTCGTGAACGAAACCAAATGCTGCACCCGCCTTGTGACCAACTGTGCACGGGCAATTGCGTCTCGTAACGATTTTGCGCACACAAGTTGACGTGAATAGAGGGAGATGATCAGTACTAAACTCTTCCGCAGTATCTACACAGTGTCCGTGCGAAGCCCAGTATCTCGCAACAGACCCTGTTGGTCTGTGAGCAGCTGCTGACCGTGACGATCCCAGTCAGCGATGCCGTGCTAGGCCATGTAGATGATGGGTGTCAGCGCGAGATGCCCATGTACAATGGTGTGCAAGTCGGGCGGAATACGCAGGCGACTCGATCGTGATCGGTATGAGTCTCGAAACACACGAAACCGCGTCACGATGTCACAGTGTTCAAGTTCAGAACAACGAGGGATGGATCAGCAAAGTGGTCTGCGGCCTGTGTGCATGGAGTACAGGTGAGTGTTGCGTCGACAAGGGTCTCGCATTCGCCGTCCGCATGAAATGGCCAACTGCGATATGCATGCCACGACGAGGTCCCAGTAAGTACTGCGTACCATCCCGTTCTGTTTTTGACAGCACGGCAGGACGTCGCTGACTCGTTGTCAGCCATTCCCGTGTCTTTCACACATCGAGGTCGGTACGCAAGACATGGATGTCAGTACCGACCGATTCTACATCAATCGTCGCCAGACTCATATCATGCTCAATTCTGTGCAATAGTGCTTGCGTTTGCCTCGATAGCTCTGTGTCCATGACGTCTAAGCTGTCGGTCTGCATACTCCTCGGCGCGGCTCCGCAAAGCGAGGGAAATTCAGCGAGGCTTGAAGCAGATGGTCGGTGTCGAATCCCAGCAGGATCGAAGCATCGGTGAGTCCCCCGTACCCCCATACATCCTAGTTCATCATACATTGCCTCGGAGCCTTGGCAGGAAACCCGGTGCGCCGTTTTGTCGATTTCGAACCGTTTCGTGACCGTCAAGACCCGAATGGTAAGCTTAGCTGATGATAACACTCGACGTCACCGCTAAGTCGGTGACCTTACCGAACACAATGTGACTCCGAGTCGGCTTGTACACGAGAGCCGGGATCGTAATCTACAGGTGTGTAGTCACTTCAAGTGCGCGGCCTGTTTCATGGTCCCGCGGTTGACCCTCGAAAGCCCACTGGCGTGTTGATACTCGCAGACTGAACGAAACCAGTCACTCGATGACAGAACCACGATATGTTCTTTGTTCACAGGGGCGTTGGATGGGTATTTTCAGTGTCGAGCCGGTCGGATGTCGTGGATAACTCGTCGCCTGCGACATCGGTAATACGGAGAACGCGTGAACGTCGACGTATAGCCGACCGAATAGATCGCCTGGGCACGCATTGGGCTTGCCACTATCGACACTCGTGCTTTGCCCGGTCCTATGCTTCGACGTCCCCATTGTCCTTGACGGCTCCGTCACCCGGCTAGGCCACTGCCAACTCGTGAACTATGCGACCTGATCCGCAAGGTGGACTCTGGAAACGATATGGTTTGAGTGCACAGGTATGTACATAATCGGACAACGTTCGACTGTCTGTTTCTGGGTCCCTCCGCTGCTCATCGGCGAGTCGCCCATCTCTCCTGCGAACTCATGCAACGAATAGCTCTACGCATCGACCTCTTCACAAAGAATTCCGCGCCGCGCCGCGGCCATGGCGACAGGTGTTCTTGTGGGTGGTGGACCATCCGACGAGTGCCCTGGCTATTCTCAAGCCTTTCTGATGGCCCAGGGCGCTGCGGTCGTCAAGGAGGGCCGCATACTCGGTCAGGAAGTGTGTCACAACGCACAGGTGCGTGATACCCTCATCACACACGGCCTGTTGCCTGGCTCGCTGACGCTCGAACACCCGCAGACGAACACTCGCTGAGAAGCGCACGAGGTGCATGGAGGGCCGATGGTAGAGTGGCGAAGGTCACTGGATTCATCCAGCAGCAACGAGGACGTGCTCGCACCACGTCTCTGGGTGTGGATGGAAGCCGTCGCCGTCACGTACCGATCCACAGCTCGCTCAGCACGGCCTGTCCACGGAATATCGTAGGCGAAGGCCGCCACGTTTCACGTCCGCCAAGTATCATAGACAGCTCGAATATATCTATTTGCTGCGACACTATGTACATGGATTCTTGCCCTACGTGAAGCAGCCTGTACGACGTGCCTGTCGTCGCTGACGACACCAACTGTCTATGCGGCGGGGACTCGGATTGCAGCCGTACGAAGGCAGGACACACCGTGACCGATGCAGTAGATACCAATGCCAATGCGTCCGTCGCATGCGCAGCTGACCGTTGTGTGAGGGCGGGGCACTGTGGGACAGCTCGAGTAGCCTGTGCCAACGGCTCCAGCACTGTTCGAAGCCCTCCGAAGTCGCGCCCCGCATCACAGCTCCCGCCCCCGCGTACTGCCCACGCCGCCCCGCACGTCCCCGCCATCCGATCCGCCGGAAGAGAATGCGTCAGTATCAGAAAACACCGTGACGGCACTCACCTCGTTGCGGCCACTCACCGGCGGCGGTCCATGGACGTGCTCGTCCTCGGATGCCTCGATGCGGGCACCGTGTCTGTCCGGCGGACGAGCGGACGAGCGGGCTGCCTGATTCGCTGACGGAGCGTGCCGACGCCCGCGGAGGGACGCGAGCGTGACTCGACGAGCTCGGAGGCGAGCACCCTCCTTCGCAGGCTGGACACGAGGAGAGCGTGCCGCGCGGAATGGAAGGGACACGCATGCGCTCTCGCACGTTGATGCTGCACGGAATCCCGATCGTACGCCTTCTTTCCGGCTCGCCAGCGCGCACCGTAATGCACTCTGTCGAGACATGCATGCCCGGTGGACATGCCCTCGCGCCGTCCGCCTTCGGGTTGCTTTGCGCACCGGCGAATCTGAGTGAACTCACCACGCCGTCCAAGAGGACCGCATACGTCTCCTGCAAAACCCACAAAGAATTCCCTCGCGGCCGATCTTTGGTGAGGAACGTTCACGAGCCGTGCCCGATCAACGCGTACATACCACCCGCCCGCCGGACCATCGAGCGTGGACCCGTACACCGCGCCGGTGGCGATGGGAAGGCTGTCAATACCCACGGCAGGCATGGTACGATGTTCGCTTCCGCGGACATCGTGCACCGGAAAGGCGACGGCGACTTGGCCGCTGGCTGCCGAGCAACCCACTGCGAGCGATCGCGAGGTATAAAGCTGGGAGCTGTAGACGGAGGAGGACATCGGTGAGTCGGTTTCTGACCGCATCGAAAGGGAACGTACTAACTCTGCGGCACTCGCAGCCTCGCTCGCGCTGTGGGCGTGCCGGTGACGGCGACGGGCCCTATGAGGATGCGCAGGACGTTGACTGGTGGGCGTCGTCGGCAGTCGCGATGATGGGAACAGGTAAGCCGTCTATGGTCTGGCCGCGGTGGTGGGACTTGCTGACGACGAGTGCCCTAGGGCGCTGCTGGGTTCTTGCGACGGCCGGTGGACTTGCAGCGAACGGGAGCTTCGTGGACGGCTGCGGAGGAGTAGGACAAGGGGTGAGTGAGGGCGCACGTCGCAATGCTTGTGTCCGCACGGTGATGTGCCGCGATGCGGCACGAGCGAAAGGCTCGTAGGTGCGGCTCTGAGTGACCGCCGATGCGTGCGCTGTAGTAGTGAGTGCTTGTACGTAGATCCGCGTGGACCCACTGACCTGCGCCGGCCGGCGTGCCCGGCCATGCATGCCGCCTAGGCACGAGGCGTGTTCGTCGGCAGTGGCGGCGAGGCCGGTGCAGTACTGGTGGTGGGCGCTTGTACACAGGTCCATAGAGCAGACCGTTTCGTGCGTCGTGCTCCGCGATCCGTGGGCCATCCGTTGGCTGTAGAGTGAGAGATCGTCCTGGGAGCCGCCTGCGCGCTGCGCTGTGTTGTTCCCGGTGCCTAGACGAGAGTATCGCCGGTTTCACGTGGCCCAGCACTTGTGGTACGCACAACGGTCGATCTGTGCTACGCGCCAAGTCGACCGACAGTTGCGGTATGCACCCGCACGTCGGGAGGGACGCGAGAAGGCCATGCATGGTGGAGAGGGACGCGGGCGCTCTGGGGAGCGTCGCACAGAACGTCGTGTAGCGAGCCGTCCCGGGCATCGGTTTGGTCTGAACGAGTTGCAGGGGCCTCGTACGATGCTGGCGTATCGTTTGGCATCGTCCCGGCGCGTGACACGCGATGCGTTGGGGACGGGGGAAGGCGGGAGCAGGTCGGCGGCGGGGACTGAGGAGGCGATGTTTCTGGATGAATGCGCGCGATCAGAGAGCAAAGACACAAACTGACCTCGGGCGAGCCAGAATGACGCAGAAGGGGGCGTTGGCGGTGTCGACAGACTCGTCTCGGCTATGCGCATCAGGACAGAGCGGCGGAGGGGCGGGCGGAAAGGGCGGGGCGACGAGAGAGACGGCGGAGGGACGGCAGACAGTAGCGAGGGGACGAGAGCGAGCGAGCACAGACAGCGCAGCGAAGAGGTGTTGACACTGTTGAGCGAGCGAGACGGACAGGGCGGAGAGAGCGTTTGCGGGCGCTTGCAGCAGCATCATGGATGCAGCGCGAGCGGCGTGAGTGGGCTGAGCAGCTGCGGGGCGGAGGGAGCGGGGCACGCGAGGTGCAGACCTGGGCAAGACGGCATCCTGCGAACGCAGCGAGGACAGCGCAAGCCTAGTGCGTGAAGGATACATAGCCGGCAAGGAGAGACGAACTCAAGAACGCGCTTATGTACGTTTCCTGATTTAGCTGTATTTGGTACGGTACCCGACGCGTTGGGCGCTTAGCGTCTCGTCGCGCAGTAAGTAGGCTGGCGCTCGTTGTGCGGCTCGTCCAGCACGGTCATGTCCTCTACCGCACTCAACGAACCTATCGCAGATAGGGAGTCAATCCACAAGTCGTGCAGGTCGCTCGAAGCCGTCGTCAACGTGCTCAATGACTACTGTGAGGCCGCAAATGCGATCCTAACTCTGCAGCGGAAGCTCGTCAAGGCCTTGCGAGATGCGGCGGCGGCGAAGTGTGTGCCTGAGATACCAGGTACGGGAACCGAGCAACGAGACGTTAATTCGCTCAATGGTGCCCTAGCGAACGCGCTGAACGTGAGCGCGACCATCTTCGACACGCTCTGCGAAGTGGACGCAAAGTTCGTCAAGCTCGCCGACAAGGAGTGCGACGCGGTCAGTGCGGAGGTCAAGAAATGGTTCAAGAAGCTCGCTGTGAGTGCTCTGCATGTATGCGCCAAAGTGCTGGCCTTACGGCGGTCCGTCAGAAAGAAGAGCGTGCGTACGACGATCGCCTCGCCAACGCCAACGCCAAGCTCAAGCAAGCCGGGCAACTGTACGAGAAGAAGGCCAAGAAGAACCCGCAGGACGCGGCCGACGAGCATGCGCGTTACATGAACATCCTGACCACTCTGGGCCCCGAGATCAACCAGGAGAAGTAGTCAGTACCTCTGTCATTCGCACTTGTTACCGTCACTCACCGCCGGTCAGCAACCACTCACTCATGGTGACGCGTAGGCATCACTCGACGATACACAGCTTGGCCGCCAGTCTCTCTCGCGTGGCGGACGCAGAATGGCTTCGCTCCTGCGAGGGCGTGAGACGCTCTGCTCCTACCATCGGACAGCTCGGCGAATGGCGCGTCTACTGCGAGGGTGGATGGTCAGGCCCGCTGCCTGCAGACCTACCGAACGGCGAGGCTCCTGATCGTCCCGACCGCTCGGTCACGCCAATTGCTCAAGGACGTGCGGCGACGCCGAACATGGAGAAGTCGCCACAAGGTCCCAGTACCCCGATGTTGGAGAAGCCTGCGCCCGAGTATTCATCGCGTCGTCCGAGCGAGCAGGAGACAGATGCATCTTCACGAGCCGTCACGCCGTCCCACGACTCGTCACCCGCTCCGCCGCAGTATCACCCTGCGAAGACGATAGCTGATGACTCTGTCAGGTCCCTGGCATCTCTGTCGTCCTTCCCCTCACCGCCTACACATTTCCCTATGCCACCTCTTGCGAAGGCCGAGGCTAGCTCTCCGGTGAAGGAGACGAGGCCCGAGTCCCCTCGCGGACCACGTACACCATCTGAAATTCTCTTCCAGCGCAGGACAGAGTCACCTATCCCGCTCGCGCCATCCGAGACATCACGCCCCCTACCATCCCCCGCCGCTCAACGCGCCGAACCTGCTGCCATTGCCACATCGGTTCCTGTTGAGACTAATGGCAAGGCCGTCGACGGGGACGCTACGCAGCAGGGATCAGATTCGCAGCACTCGATTGCGCCGGAGAGTCGAGATTTGCACGATCGGCGTGAGGCAAAGACCCCGTCCCCAGTGCTTACGCGCGCTTCGAGCAAGAAGATCAAGTTTGAGAGTGCAGCAGCTTCATCAGGTCCGACTAGTTCGATCGGTGGATCTTCGCAAGGCGGCGACCATGTTGACGACGGTGAATTCGGCGCCCTCAGACCTAGGGAAGAAAAGCGGCCGCGACAAGGTGGACCCGTCGACGCGCAGACCTCGCAGCCGATCGAGCGGAGCGACACTGGCATGAGCAACGGCAGCGTAGTGGCTGCCCTGCGTGATCGATATTCACGGATAGTACGCTCGCTACCATTGCTGCTCACGGGGTGCTGCACTGACCCGCGATATCTCCTGACAGCCCGAACAACCTACGTCGCCTCGTAAGGAGGTGCCAAGGTCACCGACGAGCGTATCTAAGATCGCGAACAAATACGAGCCCATCGACGTTGCCCCGACTTCTCCGCGGCTCCCACCTACCTCGCCCGCTGCAGACCGCCGTCGTCTGTCGATGGATATCTCGCGGAATAGCACACAGCCATTCCCGACAGATCGTCGGACCGCCGGTGTGACTTCGACGAGTTACGCCACCAACACGATGGCCTCAATACCCATGCACGACGACATCGCCATCCGCCGGCAGCGCATAGCGGAACTGGAAGAGCTGGAGCTGCGTGAGCAAGAACTAGAGCTGCGCCGCAAAGAGCGCGAGATCGGGCAAAGGGCGAAGGCACTCGAGGAGGAGCGCGCGCGAATCTTCAACGCGCGCAGCCCGGACAGCGGGTACGGGAGCGACGCTGCGCGGAGCGGGATGACGGACCGGCTGTCGATGAGCCAGCAGTCGGACGCATACTCAACATCGTCTGCGCGGCCGCGGTATACGCCGCACTCGTACAGCAGCGCAGCGCTGGAGCCACCGCGGGCTACGCGCCCGTCTTCCGGTCCACAACCCTCGAGCCAGTCTGGGTCGCCCCTGTACCAACCCGCGTCGGACCATGCGCCGTATTGTGGATGCGAAACGTGTTCTGCGTCCAAATACGCATCTCAGGATACGTCGCCGTCGCCGATCCACGTACGTCCTGTGCAGGCGCCGCTCCAGCTGCGTCCCGAGAAACCCAAGGGGTGGATCCGCCGCCTGAGCATGCCCGTCATGGGCAATGCGTTCTCTCTCGACTCAAAGAAGGGTATCAGCAGCGCCGGTATCGCCGGCGGCCCTGGTATGCGCAGTAGTCTTGCGCTACCTGAAGAAGACGGTATGATTAGAAGAGACGTCACAGGCGGCGTGCGCAACCGCAGTGCAACCAATCTCGCGCGGCGATGACGCTGACACTATCCGTGTTCATCCTCATTGTGTTGCATATCTGTCATGACTGATACCCGTGTTATCATATGCCCAACTTACGACCCCTAAGGACCTGGGCCTACGCCCGTGGCCTCAACGCATGTCCTTTCCGACCTCTACGAGTAGCGACGATGACTTATTGTAGTATCTTATCCATTGCCGAATGCCTTCGTCCCGTACTTAATGAGTAGCTCGGCTGTGCTCCATTGTTGTTTTTAGTTTCTAGGAAATCAACGAGATGTACAACCCGGTGTATGCGATATCGAACGCTGCTTGCGTTCAGTGTTCGATATATCAGGCCGCGCGCGAGACTTGGGCACCGTCTTGAAGTAGCATGACAAGACTGCTCGGGACATTCATGCACCCATTCACATTCATCGACAGGTGACAACATAAGCACTATATGTAGTCTCATGAATAAGGTCGTAGAAGGACATTCTCCAGTAGCTCCTGGATACGAGATAGCTGTGCTTCAACTCCCTCCAGCCTGTCATTAAAGCTATCGTGCATCGACCCCAACCTCGTCTCCAATGCTTCGATGCGTTGCTCCATTGATATACGCGCCTCTTCTGTCATTCGAGCTTGACATCTTACTAGCGTGTGTGTATCCAAGTGCCGGTCCTTCGTTATGCCCCCCTTCGTGTCGCATGTCATGCATATGAACACATTATCTGTCTCCAGTTCAGGGTGGCTCGCATCGAAATGGGATGCGCACGCACCATCACACTCTGCGCAGTACCAACACGGCCATCTGATGCTACTGTCACAGCCTAGACATCTGAGTGCTCTGTGCATCGTATTCGACGTCTCCAAGCCGTTCGCAGAGCCTGCATCCTGCAATAATGCTTCAAACATCGCGTGGGCCCTCCGTAAAGCCCTCCGAGCTTGCACCTCGTTCTGTTGGCGTTCCCGCACGTGCATGGTCTTCCTGAGCTGGAAAATATCGTGCGTCGGGAGGTGAGGCGAAGTCAAGTCCGAGCGCTGCTTCGGGCCGACGGGGGAGGTGAGGCAACGAGGATCGCTGCACAAGTCAATCGTATCCATGGACTCTGGCCCGCAGGACAAGCACACCATGCGCGAGCCCATGATACGTCCTTTGCAGCTATCACACTCAAACCCTCTGCATAGCTTCAGATGTCAGTGAACGTTGGAGATCGTGCGATGGAATCACGCACTCGTGTACGCATGCCGTGAGGAGAACTTGATACTCAGCAACGGATGCATAATACCGAGCATCTCTGGGACTCAGAGAGCGATACAACTCTCGCATTCCCTGGCTCTCATCAGGGCTGAGAGGACGGCCGTAATTTTCGCGCACGCAAAATTCGATGTATCGATTCCGCGTGTCCCGTCGTCTCTTGAAGAACTTCCACGAGTAACTCGACCTGAGGACCTGGTGCTCCACTGCTGACAGCGCGAAACGCCATAATGCGCGGGGCTTGTTTATCTCGAGTTCCCAGGGTGCCGGACGGAAAGAGAGCACCTCGGGAGGCATGCGGGTCAAGACAAAAGGGCCAACCTCTGGTTGGCTGCTGTCCATCTCCTCGCCACCCCAGACACCCGAAATTCGCATGCGGTTTTCGCTCAGTTGGCCACGGAATTCCAGGACGATTGCCCGCACATTGAACTTCAGCAGCAGCGTGTAGTATGTTGCGCCGTGAGATGTGGTCTCCACATCACCCAGGACAGCGAAAGTGATGCCCCTCCAGCTGTCGGGCATAGAACCAGCCGCCTCGAACTTGTTGAGCCCATGATCCGCAGCATGTATGTCAAGGGTGAACATTGGTCCCAAGGGCCACGCGCGTGTCTTCTCTCTGGACATGAAGCCATACCAAGTGCCCAAGCTGCGTACATGCGATGAATTCGTGTATGGGCATACTAGGTAGCTGACACACGTACATTTCCTTGACAGGCGATTCGGCCCTGAGATCTGCTTCTGTCTCGACAAAATGCTTTGCATTGTATTGCTCGATTTCGGGGAAATATGGTTCCTTGAGTGAATAGTTCAAAGCGGCGGAACTGGACAGTCCTTCGTCTCCCACAGTGGACGACTGATCGTATTGGACGGGAGCCCATTGAAAGCTATACAGTCGTTTTCTGGCTTCGTTCCAGTTCTCTGTGAATTCGAACTATGAAAGTCTAAGTAAAGGAGGAATCGGTGGGGCAGACATAGAAACCTTACTATTCCACAATATCTGCTCCGGAATTGCTCGTCAGGTCGCAGATTTTGATGCAAGAAGGTCTCTACAGATTGGCTTACATTAGATGCCGATCACTAATATGATGACAGAAGCGAAAGCAAAATCTCCCACCTTTCAAGCTTTGTCTCCTCTTCTTGCAGGCGCTCACAACGGTCTGAAGATTGTCGATGCAGTCCAACAGGTCGCGCTTATCGACAATGTCATGCCGGCATGTTCTGAGGATTTGCAGGTCGCGTCGCAGCATCAAATAGAGCAGCGGGAACAGGTACTAACAGAGAGATGCCTAGTGGCTCAGTGGCTCAGAAATAAGGACAATGCTACTTCGATCTTACCTTCTCAATTCTCCCTGGTCCTGTGATAATCGATAATGTGGCTAAGTCGTCAACGCGGTAGCGGATGGTCTCTAGATTCCTCTCGATCCTCTGTTCCTCGCTCGCGGCATACGCCTCGAAGCGGTGTTGGACCTTGTCGTGTAGCTCTATTGGCTGAAGGGGCATAATGACGAACATCACCTGCTGCCATATCTCTCCCAGGTATCGTTCGGCCATCTGACGGTTCTGATGGTGGATCCAAGGTTTGAGTGCAAACATGCTGTCTAATATCTGATGGATTTTCTCCTTGTATATCGTGGCGCTCCGTTGCCATCCTGTGCCGAGCGTGTCAGAAGGTATATAGAAGTTGGTGGGCGGAGCATTTACCGGCTGCCCAATACGCAATCCAATGAGGCAGACTACAGAAAGTAGCGCGACCATTAGGTGTGCAATATGTAAATACTTGAACACGAGTACTCGCCTCCAATTCGCCGGCCGAGAGCTAGTGAAGCGATTTGCTTCGAAGACAGTCACAAATCCTGACGCATCATCGTCAAAGGCTTCGCTGATAGACTGCAGCCTCTTCACGTCAATCAATCCTAGTGTCCAGGCGTCGGGATCAGGAGTATGCGCCGCTTCGAACGCCGCCTTGTTCCTGGTCCGTTCCGCGGCACGGTCATGGTAGAAGTCGTGTAATGCTAGAACGAAGTGCCTTGACTTGACACTGCCGCGCCATCCCTTTATCTCAGATGTCAATGCATGATCTCGTACAATAGCGATACCCATACCATGTCCTTCCAGATGGCGTGTATATCCTAATGTCCTAGGGAGCGACGAACACGCCTTCGATAGCTCGCCCAAATACCTTGTCCAGTATCCTGTCATGAGGCCCTGCTGTTACCGACTCAATGATGCGGTCGCTCTCTCGGATTACAACTTTCTCCGTATCTTCAACAATATGTCTTTGGAGCATTTCGAGCTTGCGCTCAAAAGTGGGCAGATTCTGCGCTGCGCCTTCCGCTGGGTCCCATAGGTCCGATTGCAATTCATGAACATCTGCGGGATTACACCTGTCGGATAGTCCACCAGTACTGTCTGTGGTTTCCGTCACGGTGGACAGGGCGACGAGCTCCTGGAGTGCGCGTTGGTCATGTAGAACCGCTGCGGCTCCCCCGCGCCGTGAGACTTGATCATACAGATTCTTCTGATCTTGCGGGACGTACGCCTGTAGGAAGTGTATAATTCGCTCGGTCCTAACGAACTTCCAAGTCAGTCGTCAGAGTAACTCTATCCGAGGGATACGGACCTCTCTTCCATCATACGCGTGAGGCTGTCCACTTTGTCGGAAACGTTGTCGACCCCACGAACCATGTGCACGGACATGGCGAAACTGAAGTCCGTGCGACGCTGCGCAAATAGATTCACCCAGTCGACGAAAGTACTCTCCCAGAACGGTGCTTTGAGCACCCTGGCCAGAAGTCGCATCCTTGACCAGACGTCACACACGTTCGCGCACTTCTTGATGTCCTCGGCTGTCTGTTTGATAAGACCCTGCATTCTGCCTTCGAGGGTGACACCGTCTATGTCGGTTGCACTTGGGTCTTTGACGTCATTGAGTCTGCGCGTCGTAAGTACAGGGAAGTCAGCATACAGGGCGATGGCTTACTGAAGCAGAACGGCCATCATATCCTTCATCTCGGCGTAGAGTGCGATGACCTTTGAGTCATTCTCACTCCGATTCATCTCTAGGGTGTAGACGGCTTTGAACGGGAGCACGGCGACTAAGAGGACCAGTCTGTCAATCATCGACATGACCCGAGTACGGTAACTTGACATGTACCTGAGATGAAAGGATGAATCTTGGCCACTTCATCCAGTGCTTTGACGAGCACCGGAACGCTGTCGAAGAAGCTGCTGATAGCATTTTGGGCAGAATTGGACTCTAGGGGTGCAACTATCGTGCCGATTGTCTGTCCCGTGTTATCTGCCAGACGAGAAACGACGTGGGATGCTTGTCAGCAATCTGGTGACCGAGTTCGCATGAAAAATCACTGACCTAGGTCATCGAACTTATTGGCTAATTTGCCTCCCGGATTTGCCCTAGGCCTATGGTCACGCAGCTCCTTCGCGGCATCGTCGATTGCCTCAGTTGTTCCGCCGTCGTCCCTGCGAACCAGGGAAGTCACATAGGACACATTGGCGGACAGTGCATCCGTCCCTTCGCTACTCGTGATAGTATTCTGAGAGATCTCGTTTTCAGGTCCAGCTGTTTGATCGACGGATCGGATGTTTGACTGGTGGGACAGTATCGAGCTACCATCGGCTGGTGTTGGCACCGCAGACCCTTGTGTCGCTCGTCGAACAGTCTCGGTTTGGAACGAGTCTGATCTGCCACGTTTACGTCGCGTGAAGATACTGAAAGGAGGCATAAGGACGCGAAGGGTGACACGGAGGCAGCGCTAGCAAATTCGCCCTAGCTAGATACGCTGCGAACTTGAGATTACAACGTTAACCCTCGTCAGTGGCAGCCGGGAATTCCGATTCCGTGAAGCAGTGGTCAGTCGATCGACGAAGGCCTTGCCTGTTAACGCTTCGCTGCAGACTGTCTACTACATAACACGGGTATCAGTACTTCAGTCTTGCCCGTTGACGACAATGAGTCACTCACCTATGTTTACACCACTGGCCCGGGCGGTGCCACTTCGTGAGAAAGGACACCTTGGAACCCTAGTATACAGGTTGAAAGGACAAACTCGTTCAGAGTGATGACTCGTGTTGCAATAGAGGTGGGGGGAGATCAAAGAGAAGGATTAGGATGACAGAAAAAGTGGGTATATACGTGTACGAAAGGGGATCCGGACGGGCACTGCCAACAGCACCACCAGCGCCTCAGTCACGGTGACCGAGCTTGGGTATGATGCACACCAGGTATGTAACATTGTGTTAGATGATCATGGTCTAGTCAATTGTCCTCAGTTGCCAGCATGTCAACGTCACTGCAGTCAACATTGACCGATTGTTCTGGAGTAGTACTTAGTACACACCTCTACTATACAATGTCAAGACAATATCGCCTTGCAATTGACTGGCAGTGCAAGCATTAGAGCCGGTGTTTTTCTGTTTTGATGAAACCCCCAGTCCGAGTCAGGAATACTGCTGGACTATTTAACTGAGAGGGTGCGCACTGGTCTTCAATGCAATGGCAGACGATCGTTTCGCCAGAGGGGAGTCGCTACATACGTTCACGTGACGTAACGCGTATAGCCTGTTCGAGTTTAGCGGGACTTCGTCTTGCACGACGTCGAGCCCTCTTCCCCCCGCCTCCTCCTCCTCCCTCTTATCCGCCCACATCGTCGCCACCGACGCGCGCGCGGTCCCGCGAGCAAACCGTCCAAAACGATATATATCCAGTGAGAATCCGCCGGAGTCTATCGCGGAACTGGCGCTGATGAGAACGCCGTCCTCGCAGCGAACCCTCACGCTCTCTACTCACGACTTCATTCTAGCCTTGCGCTGCCTGCTGTATGGCAGCACCAACGCAGTCTCTTCCGTCTTGGATGACCCTCTCCTCCTCGATCATCACCGAACCCGACGGAAGTGTCTTCACCTCGTACACGACCCTCGTGTTACCGCTCACCTACTACGGTCCAAGTGTGAGTTCGCCTTCGTTTTCAATGGTTCATCTTCTCGAATGTAGGCTTTCGAATTGTTCCTGAGATACTCGTCGCGTATCATGCGCACAGCATTCTTCAATGCAGTCAACGAGTCCCAATGCAGTGCTCAACGCGGAGCGCGTAGAGCGGTGGTCGGTTGCAGCGTCGCTGCTCTCTGGATGCCGGGACCATACTCTCGTATCCATTTCCATGGCAGTGCGTGTGCGACGCGTGCTTGTGACGACATAGAGAAGCACATTTCATTTCGGCAAAGCAGCTGGATCGCGAGATACGACAGGTCGACCATTGGCTTTCAGCCAGATGTTCTACACATCCCCTCGCTGAAGAACTGTTCCGTGCCTTGACTGCTCTGCCATACTATGACATCTGTTCACTGTCTTTCCAATTACTCACGCGGCCCCGTAGATCCCCCTGGACTCAGCTTGGACGTACGGAGGGTTGACCCCACCTCCGTCTACCTCCGCAGCTCCTACCTCCGCGTCGCCGTCTTCTACTGTGTCGCCCTCGTCTGCTCCATCTAGTTCATCTATGTTGTCATCTTCCCCAACTCCTTCGTCGACCTCGACATCATCGGCGTCAAGCTCAATACCGCCGAGCACCTCCATGACCAGCACGTCGTCGGCATCGGCGTCAGCGACATCCTCTGCCGCAGCGGCTGGTGCACATACTTCGAGATCAGCGACTATATTAGGCGCTGTGCTCGGCTCCCTTCTGGGCACACTGATTCTGGTGCTGTTGATACTCATCTGGCTACTCCTGCGGAGACACTACCGAGGCGTCAGGACCACGACCGACCCACCGAGCAAGAGCGCGAGCTCGAGCTTCTGGAATCGGTCCACGACGGTCTTCTCGCGGCGCAAGTCGCGGCGGCAGACTCCGATTTGGACAGAGTGGCAGATGGTCAATCCCGAGGATTTCGAGGATAGGCTGCCTCAAAGCCCAACGAGCCCGCGCAGCCCCGAAGAAGGCACCCCGCGTGACAGCGGAGACGAGACGGACCCCTTCTTGAACCGCACTGTCCGCGGTGCGAATGAGATGTCGCAGACGCAGTCGGGCACGGACACACTTGTTAGCGTGCCAGCGGCTGCGGCCCTCGCTGCAGGCACGGGCTCGACGCGCCGGCCAGGGACAACGACGCATGTGGGCGGACCCATCATGCCGCGCGAGGAGCTACTCGCGCGTATGAACGAAGAGGATGCTGCGATGCCGCAGGTGCGCCTAGTAAGCCCCTCGACTGACGAGCACACGTCGCCGCTTCTGCCACCTCCGCCGCTGGGCTCGGACCGCCGAAGCATGCGTGCGGCAAGGCCATCGTTCATTGAGACAAAGTCAATGCGCTCGCTCGCGTCTGCCGCGTTCTCCGGGTCGTCAGAGAAGTCAGGCAGCATTGACGCGCAGGAGCAGGAGCGTGCAGAGCTGCTCACGGCGCGGCGAGTCAAGGTCAGTAACTACAGTCAGCCCACGTCGGACGCAGGCAACAGTTCCATCATGAGTGGCACCTCTGGCCTCGAGAGACTCGCGAACCTCCCGCGGATGAGCTGGTTTAGGCGGATGTCTTTCCTCCCCCCTCCCATGGGCTCGAGACCCAGCTCACGTGAAGGTGCGGAGGGGGATCGGTACACACGTACACCCCCACGCTCGCATTCAAGACAGGGATCTCGCTCAAGACCACTCTCGTGGGCGCCGCTGCCCACACATGAGCCGACTAGTCCGACGCCGGATTCCAGCGGGAGTCGGAGACCGAGGCCACCATCGTCGTTCCCCCAGGGCTTGGGTCTCCTCATCGGCGGGGAACGGCCTGTCTCTTCTGTCAGTGCCAAGAGCCGTGCAAGCGTCAGCACCGTGTACCATGATGCGAGAGAGACCCCAAGCAGCTCGTTGGTAGACGTCAGCGTGACCCCGGCTGGAACGTTTGGATCTAATCGTTCACAACCGGGCATTCCGCCTGTGCCTCCGCTCCCTCAGGCCCGCACGGCGCCCGTGTCGCCGCTCGCAGAGCTGACACCTGAGATCGCTACTCGTGGTGGCTATCTGGACATACCTGCCTATGAGCCACCTACCTATGAGGAGTCGCATCGTGACTCTCCGCACAGCTCTGGAGACTCCGGTCCAGGCGACACCGTCGACGTGCTTGACATGCCTGTTCCCCGCCCTGCCTCGCCGTTCACTGCCGCCTCTGGAAGCAGCCGTACGCAACCTCCCCCGGGCCTGCCAAATCCTAGCGTGTGGCGCGACTCGCATGCGACGACGGATGGAACTTCTAGTACCTCTGGCATCAGGATTGACGTCCTGGAAGAGGCGCCGCCTCCGGCTCAAGATGGGTGGCGCACACTGTCAGGCAACGTCGGTGCTGCAGCACCCGGCGGGCGACGGACAACCTTTGGAGTGGTAAGTCCCATTGTTCATTCACGGCGCAATTCAGTCTTATGGTTTTTACAGCCTATGGTAATTCATCGGGATGCCCTGCAGTCCGAGCGTGGCTCTCTTGCGTCTGGACGGTCGCATCTCACTCCACATGTCCTGCATTCGTCTGGCTCTACGGCTGCATCACTACACACGCACCATAGTTCCTCGTCCAAGTCGCACTCGCAAGGGCCTAGTGGCAGTTCTGGATCTCGTTCCGTCTCGCACGCTGGCTCAGTCGGCGAACGGAGGCTCGAACAGGTCAGCGAGACTGCTTCCCCACCCTTGTCCGCCGTCTTTTCCAGAGAAGGCGCCTGGAGCCCGACTTTACCAGGCGTGCGCCCGATGTCGCCCATCCGCCAATCGCCTTCGTCTTCTGCAGAAGAAGCGCCCGTGCTCCCGGAGCCGCGTCCTGCAACGCCGACGACCGCTGCTGGGACGGTGACCTCCACGACGACTTCGAGGACTGAAGACAGTGGCACGCATGCGAGTGTGACGACGAGCGGTACGGACCCAGTGAGTGGCGCTGTGTTGCACTTTCCTGCGCTGCCGTGGTACCGACCCAGCGAACAGGGCTTCGTCGACTCCAGACGTGACGATGACCTCCTGTGGTAGTGCGAGAGTACTCCCCCGGGTTTGATGATCGACCCCTTCCATTCTCCTATTCCGCATACCCCTTGCGTGCCCGTCGAGACAGCTCGATGGCGTACCTCCTTCACATCCTTGAACGGCCTTTACACGCGTTACCCGCTCTACCCCTTGCTCCCTACCCCTACCCCCGACCTCGTTCTGCGACACCTCATTCGAACTTCATCATGACTCCCGATACCTGTTAGATGTTTTGCATTGCTCTGCGTCACCTTTCATATCTTTGCTCCGATCTGGTTGTATCTATCCGTCACCTACTTATCTGATGCTCACGACCCCCTTTATGATTATGACCTACATACTAACGACCAACAATGTATAGCGCGTCTTCTTGTCTCTGTATATGGTCTCCGAACGAGTTTGTTTGCCACGTGTCGGTCAACTGTGAAGCAAGGTAAGTACTGCGTCTGCGTCTTACAGTCTGGTATTCAGATGAACCACATCGTACATTACTTACTCATGCTGTCCTGGGCTGCCGTTCCCGACGGCACTGCCCCACGACTCGTGTGTATACGGACGACGATGCAACTCAAGAACTGCACTATGGTACACGTACTAACGATACAATCCGGTCCCAGTTCCAACTTTGTCTTATCTCACAGGAACCCCCACTGTTCATCCTACGACCTTCTTGGCGTTGACCGTCTGTATGTCGACAGAAAGGATATCCTGTAGGAAGGTGCGTCATTCAGTCTCGCGTCACCTCCCAAGGGAACTGACATACCTTGCCAGCGCGCAGCTCCGAGGGAGAAGGCATCAAGCCCAGGCGGAGCAGTTCCGACGCCTTGCTGACGACAGGGTCCTTCTGCATACTGTTCATGTCGGGTCGTTGAACGCTCTCATTCTGCTTCGCGAGTTGAATGCTGCTTACCTCGCCACAGCGACAACCTTGTCGTCCTTCACGTAGTACGCGATGAACTGCCGGACATGATCAGTACGATGAAGTACGAGCTTGCATGTTGGCAGCTACCTTTAACTCGTCGGGGTTGCCGACGATGATCACGTCCTCGAACCCAGCACCTACGCCGCAGTAGCGGAGCTGCTGGCCCTCTGGACCGGGTATAACAATCTAGTCAATCACTGCTCCTCCGCCTCAAACAAGAACACACGCACGGGCACTCCAGAAAACAGGGACCTTGACGAATGGCTGTCCCTTGCCCTCTGCGATTGTCTTGCCCGTCGCACGTCCCTGGTTACCCGCGACCTACGCCCCAGACTATATCAGCCACCAGGCGGATCTTCCGCGATACCAACACCCTTCCTCACATTCCAGTGCTCGATCCTACGAAGTTCCCCTGTCCCAGGTTGGGGGTACATCGCGATATCCCCGATGGCATACACGCCCTGCAGGCCCTTCACCCTCAGGTACTCGTCCACTAGTACCGCACCGGTCTTGTCGAGCGCGCTCTCGAAGCCCTTGCTCTGCCCGCTCTTGAGGTACTCGGTCGCGGGCCCGACGCCGACGCCCATGATGATCGCGTCCGCGGGGAGCGTGTGCTCGCCCGCGCTGCTCTTCACGACGACTGCGGCAGCCTTGGAGCCGTCGTTCGGCGAGGGCACGATCTTCGAGACCTGGGCGTTCATGTGGAAGTGCACGCCTTTGGACTCGTGGAACTGGGGGTGCAGAGGTTACTTCATGTTGAGAGTATGCATGTGAGTGAGATGGTGGGTACCTTCATGAGCCCCCGACCGACTTCCTTGCCGAGGACGGACTCGAAGGGGACGGAGTCTTGTCCGACGACGTCAATGGATGCGAGCTTTCTACTGGATACAGCGACGACGAGCTCCATGCTGATGAACGAGGAGCCAATCACGACCAACCGCTTGCCCTCCTTGCACGCTACGGCCGACACTCAGCTGATCTTCCCGCATTACTACAACACCGGAAACACCCACCTGCGTCGATCTTCTGCGCATCCTCGACGCCGCGCATCGTATACACGTTGCTTAGACTCGCGCCGTCGATCGGGAGGCGGCGGGGAAGCCCACCGGTGGCGAGGACGAGCGTCTCGTACGGGACGGTGGTGCCGTCGGTAAGGCGCACGCTTTTCGCGGGCGCGTCGACGGACTCGACCTGTACGCCTGTGCGCAGATCTACGCCGTACTTCGTCTTGAGGTCTGCCGCCGAGCGCCATTCGATCTTGGCCGGATCGGTTATGAGCGCCTTGCTCAGCTTCGTCCTGCCAGGGGTGTAAGGTGTGGTATGTTATTCAGTGGATATATGCGCACCTGTCGATAGGGCTGTAATGTTCCTTGGAGAGGACGGTGATCGGGCCGTTGAAGCCATGCTGCAGACATCCAAGTCAGTCAGATTTTTCTGTTAGGAATCAACATATCCGAGTAGCAGCAGGCTCATCACGACCTAGTGCATATATACGCTCGATATGCAAACGGGACGGCCAGAGCTTGCGCCGGGCCAGGCCGTGACGCCTGCGCGAAGCGTCACTCACCTCCCGCAAACTCTCGATGCAATGGAAGGTACCACTTCCTCCCCCGACAATGACAACGCCCTTCCCGCTGCCTACCCCGGTGGCAAGCAGCTTGGACTGGCGGGACATGTTGTTCTTGAGCGTGTCGGAGGGATTCGCGGTCACGTGGATCTTCCCATCGGCGATATGAGCTTTGAAAGAGTGGATCGCCATGGGCGCGGGCGCATCCTCTACATGCACGCCGAGTGTTTACTGGCATGATTCAAAAGAGAATATGCAGACTGTGACGTACCGATATCGCCAGTGGAGACATTGAAACATGCTGTTTAGTTCAGTTAGCATTTATTCATCCACTCAGCGCATACCCCAATCAAATGGACGAACCTCCGTGCCAAGGACTGTGTTATAGTACAAATTAATGGTTGATCGTTGAATTATGGGGCTCATCACGCACCAGACGACTCGGCCGTCAGCGGTGAGCACACCCTTCGCAAGCGGTGCGCCATAGTGAGTGCAGAATGCACTAGTCGCATGAATCTGATCGCCCAAACGTGAGAGGAGGACTTTTCCTTCGCCCTCAAAGTCGACTTGTTTCCTGGAGATGCAAATGAGCATGTAGGAGTATATGCGTCGGTTCTGTTACGCACAACTCTCCATCCTTCAGTTCAGACTCGTTGAGCACCGCGATGGTCTTTGCAGACATCTTGCGCGATTGGGCTGTTGGAACAAGCGGTTTGAATAGATATGTTCTAGAGGATAGTGCGAGAATACAAGGGCGTGGACGAAAAGGACGAAGGAGGGAGTACATACGCTCGCGCCGACGCTGCAGAGGGTCGATATAAGTACACACCCAATTTAGGCGATGACGTCGCTGCCATCACCATTGGTGTGCTCTCAGCTCTGGCCAATCACACACGCTCTATTTTGTCATCGGTGAAGCAAGCAAACGGGGTGACCACTAACACGTTCTGACACGCTCCAGTGGCGAAGTACGATTAATATACTGACCAGTGAGCGACACGCTACGTAGTTCGAGGATTTGTGCTTGCTGGTTGAATTGTGGGTTGAAGTAAAGTAGAGATCACCGGCGTTTACTCAAGTACGCGACAGCTGTGTGACCGGGGACGCGTTCGGCACGTGAATTTCGTCACATCACGGTCCCTACGGCCGACGACTCCGCCGCGGTGACCGTGCTTGCCTACAAAGTCCACTATCCTCTCACTACCACCATGTCGTCTGCCAGAGTGTTAGGTCTGGGTTCCGCGCTTAGGCAGGCTGCTCTCAAGCCGAGGGGTGAGTGCTGTCGCAACACTTCCGCGTCGAGCTCACGGTTTGAGCGCACGTAGCCAATGCCTTCCGGGTGGTGGTTCCCAAGCGGCAAGTCGATCCTTCGACCTCAACTTGAGCATCTGCAGCTGACATGTCATATTGAATCAGTGGCGTCCAGACACAGTCTCTTCCCCCCTCGGCCATGAATGAAATCCTCAACACGCAACGCCTGAAGCGTCCCTCTAGCCCCCACTTCACCATCTACCAGCCTCAACTGACTTGGCTCGGCTCGATTGCCAACCGTATGACTGGTTCTGCTCTGAGCGTCCGTATGTATTCGCGTGACCAGTATATCTTAGACTTCAAAGCTAATACCCGCGTAGTTCTGTACGGATATGCCCTTGCATACCTTGTCGCACCCGGGACGTTCGACTCCGTGCACGTCATCGAGTTCGTCGCTGGCCTTCCCGACGCCGTCAAATACACCGGGAAGGCTATCTTGGCCGCGCCCTTCGCGTTCCACTCGTGGAACGGTCTGCGGCACTTGGCTTGGGACACGGGCAAATGTACGTCATACTACCCTCTCCAGGATGTACACTTCACTGATGATTGAACTTCTTCAGTCCTCAGCCTCAAGGGGGCGTACCAGACTGGTTATGCCGTGCTCGGGGCTACCGCTGTCACGACTGTCGCGCTCGTCCTCCTGTGATGTAGCTATATTTGTAGACAATGCACAAGAGGCTGTGATCCTAGGATTCGCATTCACAGGCTGTACTCGGACCTTGACGGCTCGGTGGCAAACCGCATAAGAAGCCAATCCCCATTGTACTGAGGTTCACAGCTTTGACGTTTAGCGCGCTGATAATCACTCTTATATGCGAACGCTAGCTTTGTCGCTCTTTCCCCGCCGGCGACTTCGTCCTCCCATTTGCTACCAGGTCACGTAGGTATGGGTAACAGCTACTCCATTGTGCAGCAGCTCTCGCGCGAGGAGCAGGAAGAGCGTGACTACGCGCGCCTTGTAGAGGCAGTAGAGGCAGCCCAGAACGCTCAGCTGCAGTTCGGGCAGTCCCCAGATGTCCCGGCACCGTATGGCCTACAAGGTTCTCATCCGCAGACTTCTACTCCAGGAAGTTGGCCTGCGCCTACGCCGTACCAGCCTCGGCAGAATGTACGTTATTCCACTGGATTCGTCCCGCCAAGCTCGACACTTGGGCTCTTAGATCGTACGTTCGATGTGAATTTCATACCGATATTCAGTCCTCTCATGCAAGCGATTATTGTCTCAGAGACCAGGATCCCTGTTGCCACTTCGCAGCGGCCTCCTGCGCAGGAGAGGAAGAGCGATGGATCGCACACTATGGTAGAGTCGCCCGCCGATGGGCGTGCCTATGCACATCCCGATGAAATTGAACGTACGTATTGTGGCATCCGAGCGGCCATCGTTCCCTGGTTAGGATCACGATAACATACGTCCCCTAGCGGTTTGTGAAGAAGCGTGCGCCATGCCTGCAAGGCAAGTTTCACTCCCTGAGCTCAGGATATCTCGGATACTCAGCGCTGTTCTTCTTAGTTACACACCGTCATCCAGCAACGTGTCAAGAGGACGGTCGCTGACTCGCCACCGGTCTTCCAGTAGGCCTCCGTCTCGCTCGCCTGATCGGCCGGTCATGCTGTGCATTGCGCCGGACCCTCCAAAGTACCCGGAGGATTCTCCCGCGTGCGTGAAAAGGACCCTCCGAAGTACCCGGAGGATTCTCCCGCGCAAAGTACCCGGAGGATGCATTGCGAGCCCTCAGTATCGGCGTGCCTCGTCACCGGATTCCCCGGCTAGCCGCCATGAGAGCATGCGCCGAAGTCCTAGCATAGCTCGTGGCTGCGATCACTGCACTCCTTCTCTCTTCGCCCGTCGTGATACGGCGCCAGAATGTCCTCCGGAAGCCATACCTACATCACGTCCCCCTTCAGCTTCAGTGGTCAGCTACAGGAGCCGTTCTTCCCGAGTCACGTCGTTAGGACCTCGTGCTCGTCGTTCGAGTCGCTCCCCTCCCCAGGCTGTTATCATGTCTGTCGTGCTTCGAGCAGGGACGCCTCCCCGATGTAGGGATCCGTCACCGCTTTCTCGCGAGAGCCGCAGACATGCAAGTCGATCTCCATCGCCGAGCACCCCATGTTTGTCCCCACAAAGCCCGCTGCCCAGCGAGGCACCCTCGTCCCCCCCGCTCGTAGCGACGCGGCTACCCTCATTGTCTCCGCCACCAACGTCCCGGGAACGATCAATGCGCACGGAGGATTCTGTGCGTCGTCGCCCTTCGGAGACTGCGATTTCGGTGGAAAGGCCTCCGAGTCGGAGATCACGGTCGAGCAGTCCGCACATTGATTTTAACAGGCAGATGAGGACCGGCGTCCGTCGATGTGCCAGTGGGTCGCTATGAACGGCCTATCCCCGACATGCCGTCGAGGAGATCATCGCCTGGGAGCATCCATTCACTGCGCAGAAGCAGCCCAGTGGTCATATTGCCACCTCCGGCGAGCGATGACAGAGATCATTCCATCGAACACAGAGAGTCGCCTCGTCTTGCCCCAGCCGCGGGACCCTCAGGCGATGTTGCTCCGCTCACGCATAGGCGCTCGCAGAGTCTGTCAACACGACTGGTACACCCAAATAGACACGGAGTCTTGCAGAATTTCTTCCAGGGCTTGTTGTCCAGAAACCATACTGATGCAGATGTACCGTTGTCCAGTGCCTCCGGCCCGGTTTCAGCGTCCTCAGGGTGGGCCGACCTCCGACCACCCACGAGAGCCGGCGCTAGGGGCTCTGGTCGTGCGTGTCTGGTGATGGAGGGACCGCGGCCTGACATTCCCCCACCCCCGCAAGCATTATGCGTCCAAGTCGTCGCACCTGGGTCTGTTCCCGTAGGCAGACCGCAGGCTCTGCGCATCGTTGACCCGCCCCTGCTACAGCCTGCATTTGTAGAACCCGCACATGCACCGCAGGTCGTTGGGGCCTCGCAATACGCGCACGTACACCGGGTCCCTACTTTACGCCCTTCTAGCCCAAAGGGTAGCGTGAAGAGCCTAATCTCTGGTGCACATTCTACGAATCTTGCCGCAACCTTCACGGGCAGGCAGGGCTCTGGCTTGTACGAGAAAGTTCGCAGCCCATCACCTCCGGGGGCTTGCATACCACCCAATGTGCCGTTCCAGCCGTATGTAAATCTCGTGCACGCGGTTGGTCTCCCACATCAGCTGAAGAGCAAGGCGGAAGATGGGTGGCGCCCGGCATGGAGGGTGTTCCCGTTGAAGGTCTTCCGGGGCTCGGACTACAAGATCATGAAGATAGAGGCCGCGTGGGACGACGAGGCGCTGTTGAGCGAATTGCGGAGAACGTATGACGATCTGCGGACGGTGTGGAGGAAGTGGTTCTCGTTGAGGAACGTCGCGTGAGTTACCATGTTGACGTTTTTATATAAGCTTACAAGGATGTCTGCTGACGACGATGGCTTGCAATAGCTCGATGACGATGGTACATGTGAGTCAAAACGTTTTCATCTTGCTCGATAGAACGCTTAGCGGGTCTCCATACACAGGCAGACCACTCAATTATATACCCGCAACGCGTCGGGCCAGCGAAGGTCAGCCCGTCAAAAAACATGCGCCTGCGCTGGTTCCTGCACCACCCGTCCTACATGAGAGGGCGGCACGAGTTCATGCAGGTCCTGACAGCTCGCACCGATCTCGGGATCGAGTTCGTGGAGCGGTGGCAGCTCTCTCGGATAGCCATCGCTGTTCTGCTCCCTGTGCTGGCCTCGGTGGTGATCGGGGTCGTGTACAGTATCGCAGCAAGTGACCCTTCGACCGCGTTCACGATTGCAGGTACGTCTTGACGTGTTGATGAGTTATCGGTGCGGGTCAAGTCTGACTTGGGTGTTGAAACGTTGACAGGTTACTTGACGTCCGCGTACTCTGTTTGTCTCGTTCTTGTTGGGTTGCTCAACTTCGTGGAGTCCTGAGGCTAGTAGCCTGCAAAGCATAGTGGGATTCAGGCTGAGATGTGAACGCTTTGACAAAAGGACGGTGCTTGCTTCATGTCTGATGCAGTGAGATGGGACATATTCAGAACGGTGTCGCCCTGGCCGCGCCTACTTTACGGTCGCAGTATATGACGTGTGTACGAATTGTAGCGTCGAGCTTTACTCAGATCGCCTGAGGTAGCTGCCACGCGCCAATGCCATCATGCTCTGTACAGTACTGTGTACATCATTCGATTGTGGGACCAGGCCCGTGTGTCTGTGCGTAGTATGTAGAAGCGTGGCTCACCAATGCACAGGCTTTCGCGGAGCTGGCTTTGGTGGTCACCGACTGGAGTTTCAGGTTCCTGCGACTGGCCTACTAGCGTCGCAGGCACGTACCACGGCGACTGGTGTGGTGTGTTTGCAATTACGACTCGGATGCAGCGGCGAATTCTCTGTGCCACTCTTTGTTGGATATCAATTATGTGGGCACCTAATTCACAGAGAGGGTGGGTTCCACGTACCGGTCGTATGCGTATCGTAAGCCATGGCGGCCCTGCACGGACTCCCCGTGCAACCGGGCACTTTGATGCGCTCTGGGAGCCCGCCGAGACCGACGTTCAGCCCATGTAACAGCGATTGGTCTGCGGATGCTTTTCCAGTGCATTGTACATGCGCATTCCGAGTGAAGTAGCCTGATTTAGAGAACGTCTGGGGGCGCGAAAAGCCGGAGAAGACCTAGCATGAGACCTGGACAAGGACACGATGCGGCGAGCGATGGTCGTGTCAACGAGCCCTCCATATGCTGTAAGTACAACCCTACAGCTGTCGGACAGAAGGTGCGTACCGGTGACTCAGCAACGTCAGTCCGTGTTGCATTCATGCGGACGGGTAGCATATGTCTGCAGCCTATAATTACGACGAACGTCAGGGCGAGGTGTATAGAGACTATTATAGAACAGCAAATGGAGTGCTTTCCGCCGTGAGAGGGCTCCCGCGAAAGTGGTTCGGTACCGGTGGGAGAAGCTGTCACCAGGGAGGAAGTGCTGTGACCGTATGGGCCGGATGACATGATCCGTTTAGGATTTGGAATCAAACTTTCAGCGAAAGACGTCGCCGTGGGTGCTGGATGACAGACACCCCGGAAAATATAGCCTATACGAGGCCAATTGTCACTCGGTTCTGCGAAGGGAAGACCGTGGAAACTTGCGGTCATTGTAGTTCCCCTGGGAGCCTCGCTCAGTAAAGGAACAATCAAGAATGGATGAACAGATGTGTGTGCGGTATGCATCACATATCTTACAGATGAGTATCTCCACAGGTCAGCAGCTGGGACGGGCCTTGCATCGAAAGATACTGCCGTTCTACGCGGCGGTGCATCTGTTCGATGACCGACTTGTAGGAAAACGCCGAGCCCAGGAACTCCACCGCCCGGTGACACTGGCGTCCGCCAGACGACCACAGCCCTGCCACCCTACATATGCCACAAAGGCTCCACGTATGCGCTGAAGAGGCGATTACGTTCAGGAGCCAGGCGGTTCGTGAGCGTCGGCGTTTCGGGGTCGAGGTCAGGTGCACAGCATAACGCCGACGAGTACGTACAACCTTCTTCGCGCACCCGACGAGCGAGCGATGGCCTGAGAGTCTGCCAGTGCCAGGCCCTTCTCCGTAGAATGTGCGGACAAGTCCGCGAAGAACGGACAGGGCTGGGTGGTTGAGGCGCGTGAGAGGGCTTGGGCGAGGCGCGGATGCTGTCCATTCGTTACTGACGCCGGGTGGTTGGTGGGAATTCCGGATTGGGACTGCGAGTGCAAGCGGGGAGGGTTGGTAGAAATGCCGGGTATGGAAGTAGGTGGCGAGGCGGGGCAGACGACCTCGAGGACGGCCCGCTCGTCGAGGGCGGACAGCGAGCGGCACGGCGCTGGCGGTGCCGGGCTGATGCCGGGGCAGCTCCGAGGAGGGCTTTCCGGATGCGGACATGGCCGTCCGCAAATGTTGGCGCCTGGTCTGCTTAGTCAGCGGGCGGTGAGAGCGACGGCCTGCGAAGGCCCGGCTGGAGAGCAGGAAGCCGGGGGCGCCGGCGCCTGATGTATATGGCAGGGGTCGTCGACCTGCAAGAGACTCCCTCTCCATCCACGTCCACCAACGCCTCCTCCCCGTCCCCCACGACGTCCACGACCCTCCGCACGACGACGACCGCCTTTTCACCACCCACCAGCAAGACCCAGACATGCCCTCGGCCTCAAACTATGTCCCAGACGTGCTCTGTCGCCGCATCCAGGACGGCATCCGCGCGGTCACGCAGCGGCTGCACAGTAGACGGTAAGCATCTCGTCTGGCTCAGCACGACGGTTGGCCGGGGATTCCCAGCTAGCACCGTCTTCTCCGCCGGTGGTCGAGTTGTTGCCGTTGAATGCAGCATATCATCCTTCGACAATCTGACTATAAGCGAGCTGGACGCTAGTCGCGAAGAGGCAAGTCGCGTCGCAAATCCGGGAAACGCATGTAATATGTGTTCATGGACTGTCCTTGCACTGTCCTTGTGTCACTTGGACATGGGAGGTGTCGCGTTTCCCGGGTGTGCGTGCGCGACATGCATCTTGACACTCGCGTCCGGGGACGCGTGTCAACTCGCATGTAAAATAAAATCTGTACTCACACCCTCAATTCTAGACACATCACCGACCGTTCAACAACAGACCGAATACCTAGCAAACGGTGAGCCTCTTCACCCTATTCCGCTTCCACTTCTCGTCTGTCGTCGTGTTGGGGCTTTTCCGCCGGGTAATGTCCACCCCTAAGACGACTCGACGCTGCATCACCCTCATGACGCCGGCCTCAGTCTTGCTAGATACACCGAAGCGCACAATACCGGAGCGGTATAAAGCACTTGGTGTCCAACTGGTACCTCTATCGTCAGCGATGGCCTGGCCCGTTCTCGCTCAGTATATGCGCACTGCGCGTGCAATCGTTTATGGGTGCCCGGGAGACGTGGGAGACGTGGTTCGCGCAGCGCGCTCAAGGCCCACTCATTAGACCGCCGTTCAATTGGTGTCGTTCAGTTATGAGGCCAAGATGTGTCGGACGACACTAGTGAATGTTCTGTGCGGCTTCCCTGGTCTCATACATTCCCGCGATCGAGGACTTGTGAGCGTAAATTGCCGGTCTTGGTAGTCACCCGACGGTTGTGCCTCGCGGCAGAGTATGCTTTACCTGCCACGTCGGAACCTTGTCCTCCACAAGGTTCTCCTGACTGAACGCCGTATCGCTGACTGACAGGAGTCCGTGCGGACATGTCCCGCGATGTCGTGTGCTGTTATGCACAATACCGTCATGCTTTCTGGAACAGTTGGAAGTGCTCGGTGCGGGATTTGGTAGGCTTTACGCTGGAGCAACTCAACTTGTCATCTGGCTTGACTGAAGCTACACCCATCCTGCACCCGGCTTTATCTCACGGCTGCAATGCCCAGGTTCGTGTGCCTGTCTTGCCGTGTATAGGCAGACTTTGAATCTCGACTCGGGCTCTATCTGGTGCCCTGTCATGTTCTGTTGAGAACGGCTAAATAAGGCACGTTCTGGGCTCCTGGATATTGGTGGCTGGATGCTCTGCATTCCTGGAGGTCTTATAGCTGTCGTGGTCGTATTCCTCGCTCACTCAACACTCTAGCCGCTTACTCGGTGGTTATGATTTGAACATGCGCTTACTCCTCGCCCACAGACGCTCGGCTTTCCGCTACCGCTCACGACAATCGTTGAAGCTGCCCTACATCCCGCCAGAACTATGGGGTGTCATCATTCAGCACGCCTGCGTATTCGAGTACGACCCGCTGGACACGGAGCAGGAACTATCCTTCTTGGAGATGTCGACATCCGCCCAGCTCGCGACGCATCGAGCTGCCATGCAAGTGAAGCTCACGCTGTCGCTCGTTTGCAAGGAGTGGAACGCGCTGAGCCGGCCATTCGTGTACGAGTTCGTGTGGATCAGTCATGCGGTACAGGCCAAGCTGCTCGCGCGGACGCTCATCATGGAGTTCGTGGAAGGCTTGGAGTGCAGCGGGAAGTACCTCCGGCGCCTGCATATCGAGACGCCTGCGCTGGAGCGCTGTGCGCCGGCGGACCTCCGGACAATCCTAGACTACTCGCCCCAGCTTTTCATCTTCTCCGACCACCATTCCGTACAACGGAATCTGTTGACGGGCGTGCAGGACCCCCGATGTAGTCCGGAGGAGATCTTGCGACTGGTCGCTCACCCGAAGATCCGGAGACTGAGCTGGACGTGCTACGACGATACGCCGTTCGAGCTGCGGATGCACCCACTGGAGACGAACCTCGCGACGCGGCTAGAGTACCTGGAGCTCTCATGCTGCTCGCCAAACTTCCGCTCGATCATCGCCGAGTCGTTCGCGCAGCCACAGGCGCACTCACGCGGCGCGACGATCGACATGAACGTCTCCTTGCCGTCTCTGCGCGCGCTGAAGGTCTCACTGGACAACAACACGTTCGCGGCCCTCGCGTCGTGGGACATGCCCAAGCTGACGAACTTGTCGGTGTTATCCTCGGACTTCAGCTACACCGGCGCGGGTTTCGCGGCGTTCTTCCAGGCGCACGGAGCGAAGCTGCGGCAGCTTGAGCTCGGGCACTCGTCCGCCCTCGTAGAGGAGCACTATCTCACGACGCCCCAGCACGTCCTTCAGATGCAGCACGCGTCGCCGCGCCCAGTGTCGCTCGCGGAGTGGTGCCCTAACCTGCGCGAACTGATCTGCTCGGCGGATGCGGAGTGGCACTGGCAGAGCCCCGATTGGATCGCGCCGCATATCCTCCTCCCGGCGCACCCCCGTGTCGAGCTCATCGGCATCCGAGACATCGATACACGCCTACGGGAAGATCCGGACGTCCCCGGTGCGGACACGCCGTACTTCCCGCTGTTCGAGCAGCTTTCGTCGTTGCTGCGGTGCGACGCGTTCCCGAGTCTGCGGTATGTGCGGGACATGAGCGAAGAGAGCCACCGGATGCGCATGGTCCAGCCGGACAAGCGCGTGCACGCGTTTTGGAGCAAGGTCGTGCGCGCGTGCCAGGAGCGCGCGGTCTGGCTTGAGGACTGCGCAGGCGTGAACATCACGCAGCGCAACCTCCAGCGCGCCGCGGCGCTGCAGAAGACGACCCAGTCATACATCGAGGCGTTCCGCTCGCGGTAGGCCCGCTGGGACCGATTGTATACCCCCTTCCTCTGGCTCTTACGCCCTTGCATACCAATATTTACGACAACTGTTTATGCCCTCGGCGACGACGCAATCAAGCAAGAAGAAGACCGCAATTACCCATGTTCCCTGCATATATCCCACTCACACACAGTGCATGTCCATTCTACGACCATGGTTACCCATTTGTACGCATCTCATGTGCTGTATCGTCTGACATCCTAGCTGGCTTCGTTATCCAGCCGTTCTCGTGCATTTTCATACGTTTCATCATCCTTGGGTCAGCAGGTGACATGCTGGTGTGCGGTTACGACCTTTCAAGTTCTATTACTTTCGGCGATTTGGATGTGCGCCGCTCCTTTTCTTCAATCTTCGGCTGTCTATGGACCTCGGTTGGATTTATCGATTTGAAGTAGAGTTTTGGCGGTACAAAATGATGTATAAAGCATCGTCGCTATGTCGTTCGTTACAGAAGCCTTCCAAATGTGTGCCCTCAAGCTTGAGTGATGTTTTAAACACCTTGCCCGCCATCATCCTCGACGGGTTGTACGTTCATCAAGTCCTGGCGAGACAGCGGTCGATTAACTTTGGTATACGTATACAAGGCGACTACTCACCTTCCGTTCATACTTCAGGCCAGACAGGTATACTTGCTTCGTCTTGCTCGACTATATTACCCTCTTCTGACATGGTGAAGGAGAGGATAAAATGCAGCCCCATGTCGTCGCGCTCGACATAGAAGAACCGTAACGACGGGCAGGCCGTTAGGATTGCGTCCACGAAATCGCGGTACCGGGCCAGGCGTGTGGTCCTGTACCTGCGGGTCTCCCAGACGGTGACCCATGTGAACGTCTCGAGAGTAAGGGGCTGGCGTGTCATGTATTCTACGTGGCTGAGCCCGGGGAACCACGGCATAGGCTGGGACGAGGTGCTTTTGATTAGTCGTGGAACTGGTATATGACGGGATTGCTCACTTCCTCTATTTGATCGACTACCTTGAGGTGCTTGAGATGAGGGAGCTCGTGGTCTCGGAACAGGGCAGTGGGGTGGCTGATGTAGTCAGAGCTGCACACGAAGGTCCTGCGGTAAGCGAATTCAACGATCTGGTCGCTTAAGGCGTGGATCATCGAGCCGGAGTACGTGTGACCGAGGGACCAGTCAAGGTGGGCGATCTTCCGGCGGTCCGCCTGCATGTTACGGACAAAGAAGCTGTCATATGTGTGCAGCCACCTCAGGTTCGGGAGGGCGTCGTTCGATAATACCCATTCGACCATGTCAAGGATGTGGCCGTGTCTCGCGACCAAGGATTCGATCTGCGTCTGCTTGTCCAAGAATTGCTTGAGCTCCTTGTTGTGCGTCGTGTGACACGCGAAGGACGTCAAGCTGAAAGGACATTTGTTGAGAGTACAAAGAATGCTGTTATATAGAGTCGGCTGCGTACAGCAGTACTCCACGTTGAGTTGAAGGTCCGTGAGGTTTACGAGCTCCGGCAGAATCTTGTTGAACGTTGCACAACCGGACTTCGCATGCCTGTCGTCATCAACTCGAAGAATGTGGACGAGGGATGCGCGGTGAGGCGATGAGGCCAGCGCACACTGGAGGCTGCGAAGTTGGCGAGGAACCCCGAGGGAGACGTGGATTTCGCGGTACAAGCGCGGTTCTACCTCTGTCCGGAAGGCATGACATACGCAACCCGCATTGGCTAGAGCGAGCGGGGAGTTGACTTCCTTGAGTATCATGGTGAAGAGTTCCGCGGGAAGTCTCCATTCTTGAGGTATCACAGCATCCCGCGTGGATTGCGTCGGAACTTGCTTCTTAGAGCGTTTCTTCTTCGGCATGGAGGCCTAGCTTGAGTAGCCTACATATGTTGACCCTTCTTTAGCGCAAGGTCAATCAGGAGTGAAACAAATTACTAAGTTATGACGCAATTAGGAGAGAAGACCACAATGGGAAAGACCTAACAAATCGTCAGTCTTGAAATGGCGGAGGTTGACATAGACTCACAACTGGTAGCAGTACGTGAATGTGCAGCCGCAGATCTATGTGTCTACTGGAGTCTGCAAGCCTTCCCGCTCGAGCTACGAGTGACTGTCGCGGTCAAGAACGGATAAGTTCAATGAGCGTCCGTCCAAGGATATATGTATTGGGCGCGTGATCTGTGGCCACATCGGACGCCGGGACGGTCCCGGGCGCTTATAATACTACACTGCACATAACTTACCATCCATCGCGGTGGTCGACGCCCTTGCGGAGAGACTTAACCTCGATGTTGTATATATGGCTTTGGCGGTAGAAGCCCTGAGCATGTAACGCGAAAATACCGAGTATGTACACTATGATCTTCGCTCGTCCGTATTCACAACCCTTGTATCTTCCGGAGTGTTCGAGTCTGAAAAAGAGTGGGCTACTCGTTCCTACTCTCATCGTCCCTGCATCATTCAGAGTGAGGACTCACATATCAAACGGTATACCACATCGGTATCTCCTCCTCCCCCTTGTGTTCATGCGATAATACCACGCCGTCGGCCGACAACGTGAACAGCGTCCCCGTCATGAAATCCCCTTCAAACTCATCCAGCTCGACGTAGTATATTCTGCGCAGGGTACGACTCGCTTGTAGGAGCTTCTTCGCCCATAGGCGAGCGTAGGCCAAGCGGCCGATCGGTTCGTGGAGTATGCCGTCCCGCCCCGCGTTGGTGAACCACACCGCAGACCAAACAAGGGTGTCCAATGCGAAGCTTGGCTCGGACACATACGAAATATCAGCGTGAGGGTCAAAGCACGACTCAGCCTATGCATCTAGAGCGTCAGCATGACGGATAGACCAGAATATCGAGACATACACCGCGTTCCATGAAGTCCCCCAGCTCGAGAAACTTGAGCTTCGGAAGGGCTCCACCTCGTAGTATGTCGACCGGTTGGTCGATAGGGAATGGCGGGAGCGAGTCTCTCGCGTACTTGAAGCTGACGAGCTGTTTTCCGACGTTCTGCAGGATGTCATGCAGCTGATCCTCGTCTATTGGCAGCGCAGAGACATCAAGGTGCGTGACCATGCGAGGAGCGTGCAATGCGCTCAGGTAGAAGTCGTCGTCGGTCTGGAGGTACTTGAGACGGGGCAGAACGTCCTGCGGGAGGGTCCACTCCGGCATATCGAGCACCGCGCCCTTGATGCCGAAGAACTCGATGCTTGGCTGCCGGCTGAGGAACCGGATCAGCTCCGCATCGCTGCCCACATAGCTTTCGTACGATTGCAGGGCGAATGGGCACTCGGAGAGCGTCCTCAGCACGGAGCGGTATAGCTCGGGTCTATAGAAGCAGCTAGTGAGGTCCAGCTCCAGGTGCTTGAGGTTCTTGAGCGTGAGGAGTATCTCATTGAGCAGCGGCACAACCATTGCGATGCGCCCGTTGTCTACGAGCCGAAATGTGTGGATGAGGGATGCGCGTCGGGGCGCCTTGGTCAGAGCCCGGTGTAGACTGCGAATGTGCGGTACACGGTATACAATGACCTCTCGATACAGAATGTGTTCGACCTCGTTTTGGAACGTGCGGCACACCCGGCTTGCTTTGACGAGCGTGGTGTTGGAATCGACTTCTGAGAGAACCAGCAGCAGCAATTCCAATGGTAGTTTCAAGGGTCGAGGGGACACTAGGCTCTGCCCCTCATGACGTTTTGATCGCTTGCGCTGCGTTCTGCTTCTGGCCTAAGACAGAAACGGCCACGAATGAGGCGGTGTGACAGGCGGAATGAACTGTATATGCTTGCCTTGGCTGGAGCATCCGGCCGCTGTTTACGCGGTCGTAGAACTCGTTGGCTAGGCGGCATGCTGTATAGTGCCAAGTAGTCGACTTGCAAGTATATGCCTGTTGCCTGTATATTTCTATTTTGAGAACTAAATTCCCCCGAGACACTTGCAGAGACAACGCACCTGAGACGTCGACGAAGGCTACAGAACAGTACTGCGCACTTGCTAATGATGTGCACCTTTCCAGAGCTGAGCGCTGTACTCTGGCCGTAACCGGTCACCAGATTCTGAGTTGTCAAACTAGGTGATATCCAGCCTGTCGAGACGCGAACAAGGTAGACGGAGAATGCAAGTCGCAAGCCCTGTATGACGACCTGGACGAGCGGGATGTCATGTGATCGTGTCAGAAGAGGTCTAGGACAGACGTTCGCGGCGCGCGTGGTGAAGTGCACCTTTGCACCATATAATGAAAACGAGGATTTCTCTCAATGCAGGCCATCGACGTTACATCTCAGTACATCTGTGTGAGCGGTCGTGTCCACACACCAAACAATTCGGAATCACGTTTGTCCAATGATCAGTCGGGCTGGAGCCTACATAGGCTGTAAAGCGGTACGTGCTATGATGAATGAGTCAAGGCCCTCGCCCACTCTGTTCCTACATACCAACGAGCTGCGACGTCATGCATCATAAACAACCCATGATACATGCTTCTAGATTGCAGACCAAACAGGTAAGTCCTTCGCCTCCTTCCTCTCCTCCAGAAGCATATCATCAGATGACAATGTGAACAGCATCACGCAGGTCGCCCGTATGCCTCCGGTTGCGTCCGTGATACATCGATCGACGTAGAAAAAATTTCTCAGAGAGCTATATCTCTCGAGAATATTCTTGGCCCAAGGACGGACACCAGCTAGCCGGGAGCGTTCAGTCCGGGGACAGTCGCCAATCTCATCGTTGTACAGCGCAGACCAGACGAGCGTGTCCAGCACGATGTCAGGCCTACCAGTATGCAAGACACTATCATCAGGCCGCTGGTAGAACTGGGGGGTATCAGCAAAGAGGACAACAGATGGCATGGAAGACGAATACATACACTGGCACCACTCAGGCTAGGTATATGGTCTTGGACCTCGAGATACTTCAATCTTGGCAAGGGGTTGCTATTGATTATACCCAATATGAGAGGCCAGACTGACAGTGGGTTTTGGCGTTGTACTGAAGAGTGCCGTTCGCACTTCAGACTGATCAATTGGTGCTGTACAACTCGAACAATGTCGTTGAGTTCCCGGTCATACCCACTATCAAGGGTGAGATCCAGGTGCGTTATCGCATACGGAGTACGGATGGCGCCCGCGAAGAGCTTGTGAGAGGTCACCACCTCTTTGAGGCATGGGAGGACATCGGGGGGTATCTCCCAGGTAGGGCCGGTGAAATCGCATCCCCTGAAGTGAAGTGATTGGAGTGCAGTCTGCTGTCGGAGAAAAAGGGAATAGTCGCTGTCCTCGCTTGCCCAGCTCTCGAATGACTTCAGTTTGAAGGTGCATTGTTCGAGGGTACGCAGCACGGTGTTATAGAGCGCGAGGTCCTCGAAGGTTGCATGCAGTTTCAGTCCCAGGTGCACGAGGTTGGGGAGCATAAGGAGTATTTCGTTTACCAGAGGAACAACGGGAGTGAACCGTCTGTTGTCTTGAGCCCGGAATATGGTGATGAAGGATGCCCGTCTGGATGATTTCGTGAGAGCTTGATGTAGACTGCGAACGTGCGGAACGCGTCCCACGTCGACTTCCCGATACAGGAGACGCTCGGCCTCGAACTGAAGGGTGCGACATGCGAGACTCGCATCGGCGAGCGTGCGCGGAGAGTCGGCGTTCTCGAGAATGAGCAGTATCAGTTCGAGCGGCAGCGGCTTGACTGGTGCATTACTCTGCTCTGCAGGTTGCTTCGATCGTGTTCGCCTAGTCCGCTTGACGCTGCCAGTGGGCTAGATACACGTCTCGTCATTTGGCGTGGCATGGTTTCAATGCCGATCGGACTTACCTTGGCAAGAACCTCCAAAGCCGGCTTTGGCTTTCGAGGTCGGAGACTTCTCTGAATTGAAGCCATGGTTATGTACCAGTCACTAAGGCCTATGTGTTCGTACATTTTCAGCATATGCAATGCTATGCTATGAAGCTTCAAATAACGAACCCGTTTGCCATACGCAATGCGGCAAACGCACTGACAAGGTTCGACGATTTGGCTCGTGTCTGCGTTCTACAAAGAGATCAACACTGCATAGAATGTGAAGAACATGAACTCGTGGTGAGGATCACTATCATATTCAATGCACGTACCTGATGACTACACATGCGTCTGTACGATTCCACAAGGTCGTCGTATTAAACAACCAAGTTGAACAACCGAACAGACGCTCGTCTGGAACGAACTTGTACAGCATGTGACTGGAAGAGGTTCGTACACCAGAACAGCCGAGTTGAACGGTCGATGGACCGTACGCTCACATTCATTCCAGCCTGCTTGACTTATGATCGCCTGTCTCTTCCAAATTCCAATGTTTCTGTTTCATGATACAAGAACTACAGAACCTAGCATGCCAGTGACTTGGCTCGAATTCACGAACAACTTCCCGTGTTAGGTGTACCTCCGTTCTAAGCATTGTTATATAGACATCATCCAGCTACAACGTTAACATGAACCAGCGACCTATCATTATTGGGCCTCAAATATCTGACCACAGAGGCAAGTCCTTTGCCTCCGTCCTTTCCTCCAATAGTGTACGATCATAGGGCGATAACATGAATCGCGTTGCGAACACTATTTTCATGTGTCCGTCTACCTCGTCTTCTTCAGCGTAAAACACGCGACGAAGAGAGCTGTATCTATTCAGGACCTCCTTTGCCCAAGGACGAATATAAGTCAAACGATTGTCGTGTGCGGTACTCTCGGCCCTTCCAAAACTCGCGGACCAAACAAGCGTGCCTAATGCGGTGTTTTGCGAGCCCATGTGCATATAATCAACGGCTGAGAGTGGCTCGAGCTGCGGGGAGAGTAGTCAGAGAGATGGCATGGAAAAACATAAACACATACAACAAGACTGGGTAAGACATCCTTGACCTCAAGATACCGCAGATTCGGCATGGGCCTCTGGTTAATCAAGTCTGACAGTATACACCCGGCTGGACGCCTCAGGTGGAAGCTGAACAGATTGCACTTGAGACTAATGAGCTGGTGCTCAAGAATCTTGAGGACTGCGTCGAGAGGTTGATGATCCCGATCAGTAAGGTTGAGATCAAGATGTGTGATTGCGTGAGCGGTGGTGATAGTGCGTAGGAAAAATGTGTGGTCGGTCCGGAGATACTTGACGTTTGGGAGGATGGTTGGTGATATCGCCCCGTCATCAGAGTACACATAGTAGCTTAAATCCGCGACATGGAGGGATTCTAGACCAGTCTGTTGTCCGAGGAATCGGAGAAGCTCCGGACTGTAGAAGACACGGGATGTGAATAACCTGAGTCGGAACGGGCATTTTGCGAGTGTAGACAGCATGGCGACGCAGAAATCCCAGTCTGTGAAGAATGCCGTCGATGACAGTTTCAGGACGTCAAGGTGTGTGAGAAGCAGGAGGATCCTGCTGAGGTGCGGGACAACGCCTTGAAGTTCCAGCCATTCACCTTCAAGTTCGAATGTGTGGACAAAAGATGCGCGCATCGGAAACTGGGTGAGAGCGTGGTGCAGACTTCGAATCTGTGGGACCTGACACACGTGGACCGTTCGGTATAAGAGACATTCGGCCTCGTGTTGGAAGGCGCGGCATACAGAACTTGCGATGACGAGTGTACGCAGAGAATCGACCTGCTTGAGAATAAGCTGTATCAGCTCAAGCGGGAGTTCCAGCGGCTGCGCTAGCGAGATGTCCCGCTCCCCAGGACCGCGACGCTCCACCGATTGCATACGTCCTGGCGTCTTGGCTCTAAGCTGGAAACCCATCATTAGCGTAGCGCAGATATTTGTGTGTTGGACTTGCTTCCGCGGGTACTCCTTCCGACATAGATGCCAGCCTTGTTCTGCCTGGCTAAAGGGCTCGTTGCGACGATTTGAAGGCCGTAGCTCCACAACGTCACGACTTCGAAGTCCTGGAAACGCTCAGGCAGTCTCTGCGATTCCAATTAGTTAGTCCCGCACTGTGTCAGTGTCCAGAAGACACACCTTGTCGGATACGGTTCGCACAGGGCCGTATGGCAGTTGTCTGGCCGACCAAGGCGAATCTTCTGCCTAGAAGGGCCACAACTTGAGAGGATCGTACGAGTCTATGGGTTGACTCTGACGACTGGCTAGGGCAGCATGCAGGTGAGCTTATACAAGAAGCATTATTCAAGTGTGCATACCTGAGTACACATCGACTGTATGATGACAACAGGCGCGACTCGGACGCGCGCCATTTGGGACCGATACATGTGACCATTCTGATACAGTGAGACGGTCACGGTGGCGAAACGCTTAACATTCAACGTACAACGTTACAACGTTAAATAAGCCTGCGGGTTCAGCATGGTCAGTGACAGCGGTAGATTCCTTCGTTGCCCCACGACTACGAATGTACATCGAGAAGCGCTCCACGGACGCCGTTTCGAGCATAATCGCTCTAACGGTACAAGGGCCACTAATTGACAGTGCTGCCGGAATTTATCATAAAGGATCACAGCTTGAGCGAGACCGAGGAGTGGTGAGGTTCAGACCGCGAATACAGGCCAGGTTCATTCAGATTCCTTTGCTACCACTTCAGTTATCAGACCAGAGTGGTAAGTCCTTCTCTCCCTTCTCCTCCTCTTCCAGCTCGCTATTGGCCGACAACGTGAAGAGTATAACAAAAGGAGCTTGATCTGTGTTGCGCTCCACGTAGAAGAAGCGACATAAAGAGTGGCATTCGCAGAGGACTTTCTGTGCCCAGTGACGGACATTGTCAAGTCGATTGAGCCTGTCGAGCAAGGTGACATCCCTGTGCGGCTCGGGACGCCAGCACGCAGACCAAACAAGCGTGTTCAACGCAATATTTGGCCCGACTGAGTTGCGCGAGGACGGTAGGAACTGTGATGACGATCAGCCAACCCGAGCGAGATACGACATAACGAGACGTACTATACCGGCCACGGTCTCGTTGACTTCAAGGAACCTGAGTGTCGGCATGGTCTTGTGTGCGAGTACATCCGACGGAGGCCAGATCGGAAATCGTCGATCCGTATACCGGTTGCATCTGAGGCTTACGAGCTGGTGCTGGAGAATCTGGAGCACCGCGTCGAGCTTGGAGTCCCGAACATCCGTAGGGAAACAGCAAAGGCTGAGGTGCGTTATCATGCGCGGGGCGGGAATGACGTTCAAGAAGAAGTCATAGTCGGTCTGCAGGTACTTGAGACGGGGGAGGACGTCTTGTGGCATCTCCCAGTCGGGCAGCTCGAACGACAGAGCCCTGACGTTGAAGAACTCTAGGTCCGCCTGCCGTCTGAGGAATTGAAGAAGCTGTCCATCGTAGTTTACGAAGCACTGGAGTTTCTTCAGCTTGAACGAGCACTCTGAGAGCGTGCTAAGCAATGTGGCGTAGAGAGGTGGGTCGCCGATACAGGCGTGCAAGTTGTGATCCAAATGCTCGAGGTTCGTGAGCATGGGGAGTATCTCGTTGAGTAGCGGGATGATGTGGGCGAAGCGGCCGTTGTCGTCCATCACGAAGGTGCGAACGAATGATCCGCGTACTGGGGCTTTGGTGAGAGCATGGTGCAGACTGCGAACATGCTGGACACGTGCCACACAGACCTCTCGGTATAAGAGACGTTCCACCTCGGTTTGTAACATCCGGCATGCACGGCTTGCATCAGCAAGCATGCGCAGAGAGCCGACGTGCATGAGAATCAGCAATATCAACTCTAGCGGGAGCCTCAATGGCTGCGCTGATGAATTGCCTTGCTCCCCATGCTGCCACGGCCGCACACGCCTTGACCTTGTCGCGCCAGACTGCATAATGCATCACATTTCCAGGAGTGTGGTAGGCCATCGTCAAACTCACCGTGACAGGTGCCTCGGACAACTTGTGTGGTCGAAGAACTCGTTGCGAGGAAGCCATGTTTCTTCTACTACTGCGACTCTGGCGTTCTCCAGGAATACGGATGTTCTATTCGTACTTGAACTCGCAAGAAAGCGAACTTTGGAAGCGTCCTGAAGACACACCTAATGATAGATTGGTGTACAATTGGGGTGGGTGATGATTGCCTTCAAGTTCGACTTGTCTTGTAGCCCGGTCGCAACGACTCGCAATTCATCCAGCCCGTTACGAGAGATCCGAATCGCAAGTGAGGCACCAGTGCTGGTACTGGCGGTCATCAAAGTTCGCTAGTGAACGGTTCGTGACAGCTATTTGGGTACGATGGGGTGGCTGTGCATACCTCCCGGGAGTCGCTGGTCGCTGATCATAAACAGAGGTGCGACCGACTCGCTGCGACGCGTCGCGCATCCATCAATATCTTGAAACGCTGATCGTTGTATTGTTACAATATCATGTAACTTACCTACTTTACTCAAGGACGTTTGCACCGTGCCTCAGCACGCCCTAGAGCTAGAGGCTGTTCGCGAGGGATTTATGGTGGCTTTCGTAGACAATGACATACCCCTGTGCAATTGTAGGGCAAGCCTTGCAGTAGCATCGCCATTTTATGTACATAAAGGTAAGCTATAAGCAACGCAGAAGACACGATCGTAAAGAGTGTGACTTGTAGTCCGCTCCAACTTCCCAGCATGAATGGGTTTATCAGCGGCTACTATGAACCAACATAAGAACGAGTGCAAGAAATCACTCCACAAATCACCAGACAGAAAACTAGAGCACACTGTCAATGTAGGACGAATCCGCATCCAAGTAGCTCCTCAAGCTCTTAAATCGCAGACAAAACACATCAAGACTCCATGCAACCTCAGCGGCGATTACTCCGGGACCCGCTGCGGCACCACTTCACGTCTCCGACTTCTTCTTGAACTTCAGAGCCTTCAACTTGGGATCGGGGGCATATGGGAACTGCAACGACTGCAGAGCACGCGAGACGTCAGGATCGACAGAGACCCGGGCAGTCGGCGCAGTCGAGGCCGAAGCCGACCAGCGTCGAGGTTGTGCCGAATGCGACGCGGCGCGGCGCGGTGCATTTGAATACGCCGGAGAGGCGTTTCGGTGCGATTCAACGTCGCGCGGGGGCGCCGGATGCGGGCTCGAGAGACGCAGAGCGGTGAACGTGCCCTCGATGGGGGAGTGGCTCGGGGTCTCTCTGCCACGTTGGGTGGGACTTGGCGCAGCTGAGCGTGACTCTAGGCGTAGCGATGACTCAATGGGGGAGCTCGGGAGCGAAGATGGCCCCGCTTGGGGTGCGGCGGGTATCGGGGTGCCTTCGTATTTGGGTTCTGGGATGGGACTGTATCCTCGTCGCTGCTTGAGCGGCCTGAACGTGTACGTCCCTTCGCGCCTCGGGATGGGCGGCTGATTCGGGAAGCGCTGTCAAGATGAAGGCATTGGTTTGTGAGACAGTATAAACCTAGTAGTGGAAGAGTGTCCGAACCTTCAATTCGAACCGGCAGACTTTGAAACCGGACTTCCCCGTCTCTAGTGATGCCTAGGATACCATGGATTATTAGCAGATGGATTGACCGCCCATGACTTGGTCTCTCACCCTGACTACTTCGTATAGTCCGTCGTATCGATATTTCTTGTCGCTGGGAGCTACTCAGGGGATACTTCCTGATCACATGGACGGCACGCTTACCCTCCAGGCGGCGCGAAGTCAGAGTCCAATTGACAGCCTCTGACGACTCGCACAGGTTCTCCAGTTTTCCATGATTTCTATATCATCGCTGAGAGATGTACAGGTGTCAGAGAAGACGTCACTTACCCACAGAGCAGCGTTCCTATAATTGTCGAAGGTCTGGTCTTTGGTCTGAGGCCCTGCGTGCCACTACTTGCGTAAGCATTGACAGGCCCCACTCCACCAGTGAAACACCACGTACCGTGCCATCGAGTGCCTTGTCGTTCCCGCCAGACCCGGTATATATGCTGATCAGTGAGTACGCAAATCAGCAACTGTGGTCTCGTGTAGCGCCGACTGACGATACGAACATTCGGTCTCCTTCATCCACATCGTCTTCATACCCGCCCGACAACACGATGCTGTAAGCACCCTCCTCCTTAGTCCCATATATTCCAGCAGCGATAAACGGGTGTACAGCTGCATCGCTGCATTCCTGCCTGGTCGCAGAGGCGATGGAGGTCAACGACCGTCGACCACAGATCCACGAGGCGCCGGAGATCACCGTACTCACCTCGACGCCCAGTACGTTCCGATCGGGACGTCAGGGATGTGTCCGAAGACGTTGCTGCCGACGCCCTCATTGTCAGGGACACGTACGAGGATAGCAGGATGTCTTACGGGCTGTGCGTGCGCCCTGCACGAGCGGGACTTCGTGCAGACATGGTAGTATCTGATCAACAGAGGCTATGCTGGTCCAGGTAAGTCTTCGACTCTTCGACACAATCGCTCACGCTCAATTCAGAACTCCGATGCGGCACCTTATTCTCAGCCTGAGAATGTACTGTACACATGCCCGGCATCATTATACTGACCTCTTTATTGTCAATGTTCTCTGCAGGGTTTCGTGGTTGTACCTATTCGCTGCAGAACTCTGCCTGACAAGTGAGCTCGGGAACGTCGATCATTCTGAGTGACACGGAAGCACCATTATCATAGGGACTGGTACAATGTATGTCTTCTTCTACGGATTCATTGTCACATTTACCTCGCCCTCCCGAGTGCATCCCCGGAACTTGGTAGAAATGGTATGCCCGATCTCGATGGGCTGACCGCCTTTCCCTCGAATCTCGTCGACGTCCTGCACAGCGGTAAGGACTGGGAATAGCGCGTCGTAATCGTATGGCGCTCCACTGACCGGCAATGTGTCTGGATTGAAGCGAGTTGCATGGTTATTGCTGGCTAGGCACAGTGGAAGTTTTTCTGAGGCTGAACCTGACTGGTGCGTGTCTGGTGCTCCGCTACGTGCCTACTACTCCACCTGACAATCCCGGCTTTACTCCACAGTGTGAAGTCATGGATGTCGATGAGGAGTGTAAGTTTGTCGACAGAACCTCCCCACTCGGTAGTAGGCGTCACTCTTCACAGAAGTCTCCAAGTACGAGGCGCCAATGGGGTGGTCGCCATACCTCACTGCTTCGCGTTGCCGACGGCACTATTAGTACTGTGCGAGGCGCGGAATGCAGGAGGTTCAATTAGGTACGATGCGTTATACAGTACAGGTTATACGGAGCCGCCCACGTCCTTCTAGCTCAAACCTACACCTCGACGCGCGGCCGGCTGGAGCTCAGCCAGAACCATCGAGATGAGTGAGCGTCCCCGGGTTATGTGCGACGCGATGGCCATGCTATCCAAAGCGTATCACAGTCAGTTTATCCACTGCAGCACACCAGCGCCGACGAGATCACTCACCTGGTCAGAGAACACGACCTGCGACAGAGCACGGGGATGTCAGCGATGCCGCGTGAGTATAGTGGTTGTGGTCCGCACCTTCGGCGGGTTCTTCACGCTCGTCCCCAGCTCTTCTGAGACCCGCTCGGCTTCCTCCTGGGTCTGCGCGATCGCCTCGACCTGCATCTATTCAGTCTCCGTACACCGGAAGCACAGCCGAGGAGGGTTGGTGAGGATGGGAGGGAGGTCGGCTCACCTCGCCTTCGCGCTTCCCGCCGCGGATCTTGGTATAGACGATGTCGCCGACCTCGGTCGGCTGGCCGTCCTTCTGCTGTTTGCGTCGACCTGTAGGAAGTACTGTCGAATGAGTGGCGCGTCATACGGCCAGTCGCGTACGCGGTGAGGTCATCGCGGTCGGGCACGCCACCTCCGGTCATCTCAGATCTCTCAGTGTGGATTCAAAGTAGTTCCGTTTCTGACTTGTTTGGGATGTCGATGTACGCGTCTGCGCGCGACGGACGGGGTTGGCGGGAATGGGAAAGCTTGCTATGACGCCGAACAGAAAGAAAGACGTGCTGAGCCATACTCAGCACACGGTGTCCGAGTGTCGAGAAAAGAGTACGAGCAACGACGCCTGTTTGACAGAAAGTGAGGCTGGCAGGGAAATGTATGGGCATCGGTTGGGCTCTAAGTACTCTTCAGAACGAGGAGGTTGTCGATATTATTGCAAGAACGTGGTACCTGACATACAGATGTACCGGACATGGCTGACGCCGTGGTACACGCTCGCCAGGCCAGTGATAATTCATGAGGACACAAGCGGCTCGCTGAGGCGTCCTCGGGTGGTGGGCCCTGGCTCTTCCCGTGTATACGGACCCGAAGTACCCGCATACGCCGCCCGAGGCTAAGTCTTGGCGGGCTACCATCTGCGCGATCCCAAGTGCTGAGAAGGCTGGTCAAGCCGAACACCGCGGACCCACGTCCCACCATATGCCCCTGTGCATTCCTGTGTGCACCCGTCGTTCCATGCGTGCTCGCGGTGAAGCCACGCTGGACTCAGGGTCGCGAGCGGGAGTGCCCGCGTCCACCGGAGGACGAGAGTTTGCTGGAGCCGGTGGACACGGGCCGCCGGGGCTATTCGGGAGCGCCAGTCGATGTCAGGAACGAAGTCAGCTTGGGAGCTCGGACAATGCGCTGTAGGCCGGGGGCCGGTGACCGGCTATCTCGCAGTCGAGTGCTTGGAGGGGATGGTGCGGTCTTATAACACGGGACAGACGCGGGCTGTCTGGTCAGCTGATGGACGTGCTGTTGGGATTGCGTTCGGCGCTGCGGTACGTAAGTTTGGCGTGTCCGGACGGAGGAAAGGTTACCTGGAAGGAGAAACGCTGTCAGCTTGTCTGATGAACGAACCTTAGCTGTAAAGAGCACGTACTGGGTACGTACTGCTATAAGGACCAACATGGACGAACGGGGAGAGAGCGGCCCACGGGGCCTCGTATGTCAGTCGGAGCGTTAAGCCTATCCGTCAGTTCTTGCGCGAGGATGGGAATGGTGGGATCCGCTAGTTCCTGAATTGGGCGGGTGAGAAGGTGGACGTGAACCTACGATGGTGGTACTTAGACGCTGCGCGGTCTGCATATAACGTATACGAGTGAACTGTGCTCCTGCCGCAGGTGAGACCCGTCAGGACTGAGACTGAGGCTGTCCGTGGGTTGTTCATCTCCGGCCGGGCTGTTCGTTCATCTCGCGTACGCGCACGACCGGAAGCGTGTGCCACGCGTCACATCGCCCCGACTTATCGGCGCAGACTCGTGTGTGTGCGGTTGCGTTCGAACGAGTCGCGGACAGAGGGTTTGGGGAAAGCCACCGCAGACTCATCATGAGATGCGGGTATTTATGTAAACCCCACACAGCACCCCGCGAAACGATCACACCGCAAATAGCCTGGAGGCTGCGAAGTCGAGGAGGAATGCCGTAGATGGTAAGGGCCGGTGCGGTTACCCGCTGACGACGGGTGGAGGAGGGCTGCGCGGATGAACTGGCCTGATATATAAGAGGGGCTGCGACAGAGGGCTGCGAGAGTGTGGCGAGCGGCTGCTGCCAGTGGCAGACGAGGCGGGTTGCCGGATACGGGGATCACGTGGGGGAGGCAGTGCATGTTTGGGGGTGTTGTGGCTGAGTCGAGGGGCTCGCTGTCGGCCGTTTGGCGACACCTTCTCGTCTGCCCCCGTTCTCGGAAAGCGATCCTCATCACGATATTTCCGATCTGCATTTGGTGCAGTACTACCGCTTCCGACCCACGTCGCCTCGCGAGTCTATTCCGAAGCCCCAGGCCGTCCGCCTGCATTGTCGACGTGGCCGCGCGTGGCCGTGTTCTGAATGTAACCGTCTCCTCCTTCTCATGTCCCGTAGTACACTCACCCCGATCCACCCTCCCTCCCAATGCAGATAGCCGCCACATCCCCGTCAGCTGTCCGTTCCCAAGCCTGTGTGCACGTCCACCGTATCATCACTCCCCCGCAGCATCGCCATGGCGCGCTCAACGCGTGTCGTCCCAAAGTCCAGCCCGAGGTCCTCCAAGACCTCTTCGGGCGTGAACCAATCCCAGCCACCCGTTTCTCCCAGTCCGAGACGTTCGTCCCGTTTGCATAGTAGCCCGTCTCGGCCTGCCGCCTCCCGCACGACGGCCACATCCGCGCCACGCGCTGCTGCCCCCACAGATCGAGAGGCCGAGAGCCGGTGCGGCGACAGCCGCCACCCGACAAATGAGCCCCCGTTCAGCCTGAAACAGCAGGCGGAGCCGCAGGAACAGCAGCAGCAGCAGCCTGTGCCCCCCGTCCTATCGGGGAAAGCTCCTCTCGCCAGGGGATCGGCGACACATCTGCCCCCAAATGCGGACAGCCCGCGCTCGCCCAACAAGCTTAAGCGGCGCCGCGGGCTCGATCATTACGATCTTGTCCCAATCCCATCATCTGCCCCCCAAGATTTAGACAATGAATTGACTACGCCCCGGGCCCTCCGCGCTCTCAAGCGTCAGCGCCTCCATCTTCATATCGAAGCCCCAGCAACTCCTGAGCCTTCCCCTTCTGGGGTTAGGCACGATAGCCCCCGCTCCCCAAGCCCCTCTTCGGGCGACATCACGTCCCAGCCCGAACCCGGGTGCCCAGAACCCCCGCCCAAGGAGGCCGATAACGATCTACGCATCGTCGAGACCGACGCCACCGCACCTGCGGATTCTCTTGGAAAGGAAGAGCATCATGCCTCATATGGCGACAATGAAGCCGAGCGGCAGCAATTCGGGAGTGGCCTTAGCCTGTCGGCCACGAAGTCGCTCTCGCCGGCAGTGGCGGTCGATGCGTCCGTCGCCACATCGTCACACGAAGACGACGCGCTCGCCGAGGTGAGGGGTTTCGTGCGTGCAGGTCGGGGACGCTGCTGATGGCTCTGCGTGTTCGTTTTATAGCCCTCAGACGCGAATGTGCCAAGCACCGGCGCTGCCAGAGATCTAGACACCGCTTCAGGGTAAGTGTGTTCGCTAACCACCCAGGCATGTGAGGCGACTGACACCATCCAACAGGGATACCCAATCCGTATCGGCTGATCGTTCTGCATCGCCGGCTCCCGCGTCTAACGACGCTGTCCCACAACCCAGGTAAGACATGCTTCCTGTATTCTGAGTTGCGATGAGAACCAACACGGCATTGTTCTCCCAGTGCCGCACCTGCGTCTGCGCAGAACGAGGATGCCCAAGAAGCGCCTGAACCGGCGTCTGAACCGGCGCCTATGGAAGCTCAGCCACAGTCGCCGTTGCACGGCGCGCCACCGCCCGCAAACCTGGCTGCCTACATGCCGACGCCGGAGGAGCAGTGGGCGCATATCGCTGCAAACTATGGTCTGACGGAGGAATCCAATATGACTTTGCCGTCGCACCGGTGGCGGGTGGCTGCGCAACGTGCAGGCGTGCGGGCGAGCCGCGGAGTGCGGCCGAAGAACCAGAAATTTGAGGCGTGGGTGGGCACTTGGAGGTATGAAACGATGGTCCGCGTGGAAGCGATGTCAGTGCTATGATTTGTCTGGATGTGTGGCACCTGTCCTGATGGGCCTTGCTTTAGGTTGGAGTGGGCGTCGTACGAGCTGGTTCGCGTGTACAATGACTTGCAGACGCGGGACGACCCTGTGGACTTCTACAACTTCTCTGCGGAGAATCTCCCGGATGATGTTGTGGGGATGATGGACGTCGACGAAGAGGAAGAGGAAGCGAGCGATGCCTCCGCAGAAGCCGCTTCCGACGAAGATGATAGCGACGACGATGAAGACGACGAAGACTTCGACGTCCCCGACGCCTCAAATGTTATCATGGAAGTTGACAGCATCGAGCCTGCTCCCGAGTTCGTGCAAGGCAGCTCGACAACGGCGACTGCGCTAGACGTCCCCGAGGAGCCGAACAGAACCCCCGAATCACCGCCAGCCAATCTGACGATGCCCCCATCGTCGATCCCTCCTCGCTTCCGAAGTCTCACCCCCAGGCTTCCAGGCCTTTTTTCTTTCCACTCAGGCACGTCCGATCAGCCTCAGCTAACACCGGACGGCCTCCCCTTCGTCGGCCGCGGTACGCCCGTCGACAAGCGGCGCCGCGACGACTGGGCGAACATCCGTCCCGCATCTCCCCGTTACCCCTCCCGGCCTCACTACACTACCTCTGACGAGGATTGGTTTTCGCTCGTCACCACGCCCTCCATCCTCTCGGGCAACACCTCGTCTCTCTCCTCCGACACTAACTTCGGCGTTCCGACCGAGGTCGGCCCGTTCTGCTGCACGCAAGACGGCCTCTACGGATCGGAGGGATCCCTGATCCCGCCTAAATATGATCCTCACGAAAGCGCCGCGGGTATGAGCACGGACGGGAACGCTGGCGCGTTCGATTACCCTGCCCCGCCGCAGGCCTGGATGCAGCCGCCCGTCCGCGAGTCGACGACGCCTTTCCCGGAGTTTCCCCCGCAGCTCACGGGCGACTTCCCGGGGAATGCCCCCGAGGCGGCGGCGTTCCCACCCGCGCCGCAGACGCAGGCGACGTCCACGGGCTGCATCCTCCACCACAGTCTGCTGGAGTGCCTCACGTCGGGCCTGGGCTGCGTGTCGGGCCCGTTCGCGGGCGTGCAGATGCAGATGCCGACGCCGCCCCCGACGCCGCCGATGGTCCCGTGTAACGTGGAGGCGGCGAACCCACCCGGCGTGCTCGGTGGGATGGACGTCGGTCCGTATGACGTCGCGATGGAATCGGTGCCCGTCCAGGCGTCCAGCGCACTGAGCCATGCCCTCGGTTAAGCGGTACGGCCCTGCGCGTCGTGGCATTGTTCCACCCCCGCCCCCACTCCTGCTCCGCCTGTCCGCAGTCCATGCTTACTGTCTCCTCCCTCGCCTCGCTCCGTGCCCTGTGCATCTCCTACCCGGTTATTGCGCCCGCGCTAACGTGGCGGTGCACCCCTTCATCTCGCTTCCTCCCGCAATCATCGTGTCGTCTGCACCATCGTGTCCCAAGCTCGCGCTGTCGTGTCGTTTTGCATCGCTTGCACTCAACTCTCCCCTGCTCTGCCAGTGCCACAGCGCCGTCCTCGCTCATCCTCATCTCAGTCCGCCCAATCTCAGTTATAGTCTTAGTCGTACTGTACCCCCCGCAATCTGGATATTAGTAGTAGTTGGTCTTTTATGCTGTACTCACATCGGTTTCCCTGGTGGGTTCGGACGTTTACCCGTTATCGTGCCCCGTCGCATACCCTGCTGTTGTATTATCATACCCGCGTGTCTGTACCTAGCGGCGTGACCATCCTTAATCATGTCCGCCGAATACACCTCCGGATCTCTGCTGCTGCCGCCGCTCTGTCTGAGTCTCTTCGCGTGCCTTGAGCTTATTGTGGGTGGGTGAGGCGAACCCACGTCGCGGGGCTGGACAGCGTGGTGGGTTCATTTTGCGCCGTGAGTACGCGTGTGGTCGTGTGGTGACGCACGCGGTGGTTCCTCGTTCATATCGCGGGGCGAGGCGGGGGCGATGGTCCGTGGATAAGCCTAGCCTGCGCAGCGGAGCCAGATCTCGCCCCGCCCTGTCTATTACCTTCCGCGTCGTTCGACGTAAGTACGCGCGGCGTGCGCGAGGCGGGAGCCTACTCGCAGCAGCTGGCTGCGTCAGGTCGATGCTGTACTGTGTTGGGCTCGTACCGCTCGTGCTGGCTGTGCGGGGTGCGAGGACCGGACCGCGGGGGTGTGCAGTCGAGTCGTGTATAACCAAATTATTAAGAGATGCATAGTATCCGAGAGAGCAGTCCTGATGGAACAGAATACTACAAGCAAGAGCACTAGAAAATGCAACAACGGGAGCCTGTCGTCTTAAGGACCGACGGGCTCTCCGTGGCATGAAGAGGAAGCGGGACCATAGTACTGTTAGTGAGTGCGGTGTGAGTACAGATGCGCGGGAAGGCTGAGCTGAGGTATATCTGTATGTTGTACGGTATCCGAGGCGTGGAGCGATGTAATCCGGGGAGACGATGGGGTGATGCGTGCATGCTGGGTACGAGGGCACTTGGGATCCGGTTCCGGGATCATTGTCAGTCATCAGAGATGGAGATGGGAGAAGAGCAATAGAGCGAACATTAAACCCGCCCGCGGCGCGTTGGCGGAGGCGAAGGGCGATTAAACCCAAAATGCCGTCGGATTAGAGGAACGTCATCGTTGACGAGGATGAGGGCGGCGCCCAGCTCTGTGAAAGGCATGAGTATGCTGGAGCAGGAGACGCGTGCTCGACATACCTTGTGCGCGGAACGCCCTCCGTGAGTCTGCCAGGGCTGTCTGGCTGGTGCGCCCGAGAAGAGGCCCAAAGCGTCGGTGTCCTCCTTGCTCCTCAGGGCTACGCTGACCCGCCGCGCATGGCCCGCGCGCTGCGTCTTCGGCGGGACGTACGGGAACTGCTCTTCCCCTTCCTCGGCGACACTCAATTTGTGCAGGTCCTCCATGATCGACTGCGGCACCGGGACGGTCGTGCGCGGGATGCTCGGGTCCCGGCGGTGCATCGGCTCTGCCGGGGTAGGAGTCGGGTGCCCCAGCAGCGGGTTCGCAGCGTAGATGAGGCGGTCGCGGAACGGGGGCGTCCTTGGATGGGGGGCATAGCTCGGGTGCATGGGCGCTGGCATGCGCGGCACGTCCAGGGCGAAACCCGGGGCCTCCAGGGACGACATGGACGAGTAACTCGTGCTATACTGCAGAGGGGACGAGAGCGCGGCGGGGGAGACCTGGTGCTGCCATGGAGGCGACCCGAGGTACTGTCCGTAGCCCATACGGACCATTGGCTCGTTGCTTCGCTGCGGCTCGTAGATGTGCAGGGACGGGACTGGCACGCTCGGAGCAGGGGGAGATGCCGGAAGCTGTGGCCGGAGAGGGAAGTAGGTGGTGCCCTGATACTGCACGGCTCCGCCGAGGGTGGTCTCGACGGGACTCGGTGGTTGCGCTCTCGCGGGCGACTCTATCGACGCCGGAAGTGTCCGCACTTTGGGTATTATTGGCTCTGGGTGCTTGTACCGGCAGAGCGCGCCCTTCGTGCAGTTCGGCCATTGGAGGCATGGCGTATGTCGGATGACTATGAGCGAAATAACGGTCAGAATATATCAATATTTGGAGAGACGATTATACGCACACAGATGAGCCTGCACAGGATGGAGATAAGGGCAGGCTTCAACGTGGCAGAGACCTTGGATGTACGCCCAGCAGTGGCTGTGTTTGGACCCAGCCTGCGGTGGCCCTTCGCCGTGGTTCCCTTCAGGAGGTGGCCGGCCGTCGGGGAACCTGACGTCCTCGAGAGCTATAGCTGCCAGCTCAAGATCGTGGATGCTACACGGAAGGAAGTCAAAGTCCGTAGACGGATGTCAGATAGCAAAGCACGTACTAATTGCACTCGTCGCCCAGCGGACACCATCCATGGTGTCGAGAAAAATGTCTGCACAACGAGGTTCGCCACGAAAGAGATCTATACTGCGGTGCGCTAGGCGGAGGCACAGAGATGTCCCTATTTACTTGGAACGTAGGAGGGGATGCCCAAGGTCGCGCAGTCGCGTTCAGCGCGTGTATAGGTCGTCCCATTTGAAACCATTGCAGAGGAGGAGCCGTTGAAGTTTGCGTTGACAACAATTGCGTGGCCTCTGGTTGAGTCTGAATTATCCGCAGAAATATTGGACCTCTGGAAGCGACAGCCGAATTGGCTATACTCACTGGTGGATATGTGGCCTGTGGCGTAGAAGAGGCCGGGAGTACGACGTGGAGGTACTTGCATCTCTCTCCCTGAGGGCAGTACCCGAGAGTATAATTGCGGCAGAGTTTCGGTGCTGGGACGCGTCAGGATGTGTGATCATCTATCATGGCAGTCATGGAAGACGTACTGCGAGCCCTGTTATTCCTCCTGGGAACCATGTCCGGAATCCAGTGCGACGACGAGAAGCAGGAGTCGACTCCTTCCGTCCAGGGCGCTCGACACTTATATGTCGGCGAAGGGCACAAAGCGTATGGGCGCGGATATAGATGGTCAACCGCACGTGCTTGTCACGCGAAGTATCAAAGCTGAAGTCGCGGGTCAAACAACAAGCAGTTGTCAAAGCGTACTGTCTCTAGTAGACATATGAAGCACTCCGCAGGAGACAATAGCTTTGACCCCGGGGATTAAAGCCACGGATGACCCCGAGGCTGTGAAAGGCTTCGGCCAAAGCGTCGAGAACATCCGGTGCGGTGGCCTGAAAAAATTGACGTTGGGGGAGAGGAGAGCGGACTTGAACAGCCATCGCAAAGCAAGAGCCGGGGGAGTCATTCGCCCCGGGCTCGCCATGAAATGCAATGCTGGACACCACGAACACGCCTTCTACACGAGCTGACCCGGTTTCCTAAACGGGGCAAGATCGTATCTTTACACGGCTTACATAAGCGCTGTATCGGACGCCATCTTGCCCCGTGTATGCGAACACGCCCAAGCGGCCAGCAATGCGGTGTTCGGAAGACTCTGCCATTGCGTAAACTCGTCAGTCGCCAGCCATGCCGCGGAACGCACGCACAGCATCACAGCTGAACCAACGCGGCCCTAAAGTGCGGTGTGTGAGACGCCCATTTCCATATCGAGTCCCGCGGAGACTCACAGCCAGATTGGTAGCAGTCCCGACGCTGGGGCCACAGTATCTTCGTGAGCGACAGAATATTGACAGAGCACGGCACCTTGATAACCTCGCTCGCGGATGGCGTCTGAAGATCGTTCCGCTGGTCGCAGGCACGGATCGATCGACATTGTAAACGTTTGTCCCGGCTTCCGTCGTCGATCCCGAGTTCGAAGCCGCTCAGCCGTCCCAGGGTCTCGAGGACAAGGACACCCCAATGGTCAAACAACCAAGCACACTCATAGAACCGGTGCACGTCCCCTGCATTACCAGCGACGTGGCTCCTCAATAGCTTGCACAGTGCAGGTGTGTTGTCCAGCGTGGAGGTATATCTTGCTCAAGACTCAGTAGATGCAGACGGACGAAGAGACTCACAACATCGAGATGCTGCGGGTTCCCCGTACGAACTGGGATCCGCCGCAGCCTTTAGAGAGGACAGCGACATCTGATACCGAACCGCGAGTGCAGCATCCTATTCAGGGAGGAATAGAGTCGTACCATTCAAACCATCCCATGTTGCCATTTACGGAATCCTCACACAGAGGTGGTATCTACTGTACCTGGCCGGCGCAGAACGTACATCTAGGAAACCTCATCTCAGTCCAGACAACCATGCATTTGAAAAGCGTAGTCGAAAGCTGACAAGTGATGGGAGGGTCCCGATTATGCGGCGTTGGTGATCAAGGTTGGGGCAGTCAGGGCGCGACTGAGGGTGAGTGCTTGAGTGCTAAAGGCAGGTCGAGAGCTGAACGACGTTGAAGGGAACCGATCAGACGCACCGGAGTACGCCGGAGCGTGTGGTCTCACATGTTGCCCATATGCCCTTGCTGGGGGTTCGGCATGAATGAAACACTGTGGTCGACGCGTTGCGGGTCTGATACGGCCATCGGCATGCCAGTCTGGCGGAATGAAGGCGCCAGCGAACTCGTCGACTGCATTGCACCTCCCGATAGTTGTTGACGCTTCATTGGGGGTAGCGACGCCATGTCCTGCAGTATCGTAAGCACGTATGCACCGTGTACATGTGGACACTTACTTCGAAAACATCCCGGCCTGGGATCGATCGGTAAGCGAATACAGGTCAGCGAACTAGATCGGGCAGCAGACATACCTGCCAGCGGTTCCCAGCTCCGGGGGTGCTTCCGATCGGCACCCATGGGATCGATCTGCATGCCATGCTCCCGCGATGTCGCAGCGAGACTCTGCCCAAACAAACGGCTCAGATGCGATCGCAGCTCACTCAAACACCATACGCACTTCATCCATCATCGTGACATTATGGCCATGCGCCATTGGCGCGCCCATAGTATCTACTTGAGACCATGTAATATCTCGCATATTCCGCCAACTGTTTGTATGGTCGGGTATCATGACGTTGTGTGGTCTTGGGGGAGCTTAGCATGCGGTATATTGACGAACAAGAACTGCTCACAGAGGGCTCATCCCACTTCCTCGGGAGTCGCTTGTGCTTGGTCTGGATTGTGGTCGTTGCTGCATTGCAGCATTCGCCAATAGCTGGTTTCTGGGAGACGTTCTGGTGGCCTGCAAAGCTTCTGTTCGGTCAGAAAACAATCCAGTTTCATTATGAACTGCCACACCTTCGCCTGCATCGCCCGGATAGCTGTTCATGAGTTTCGATACTGTGGCAATGTCAGATGTAAATCGACACAAAAAAAGGAAGACCAGCCGCACTACCTAAGGTGTCCCGCCGCTGCTCCGCCGCCAGAACCTGCAGACGAGCCCTCTCCTCCGCTTCCAAATATGCTGTGTAAGTGGTCAAAGCTTCTTGCGAGTTCTTCCGTGCGCGTGCAAACTCAGCGCGCGCATTCCCCAAATGGTTTCCTAGCACCACCTAAGTCAACGCGAAGATCAAAGGCCGTGAATACACTCACGGGCTACTTCGAGATCGTTCATGACGGTTTGGACGTCGTCTGTCGCGCCGGAGCCTGGAGAAGCACCGCCTTCATCATCTTGCTCTTCTACACCGTGTCATGGAACGAATCTAGCTTGAGCAGAGGGCCTACGCACCTTCGTCATCCGCTGCTTGCCAACCTGAGCCAGATGCGATCGCCGACGACGTGCTGGGATGTTGCAGACGCATTGCTGGGTGTTCTTGCTCTCCTGTGCTGGTGTGCAGGAAGGTCCGCCGTAGTCGAGGGTTGTGCGGAATGCCAGCAGCTTGTCGCTCGATGAATTTCCGTAGGAATGTCAGTTCCACGTTGTCGGGCATGACGTACGGTGGTCCTTGGATCTCGCCTTTCTGCATGAGCAGTTCGAGATGCGACATGACTTTATCCTTCAGTTGCTGCAGCCACTCGTGCAGCTCCATGTGGTCCTGATCAGCGCGGGAGTCGTAGTCTTGGCGTCTCCTCGCTTTCCTCCAGTAGGTCTTCGTTAGCTTGAGCGCACGAGTGACTTCCCCGTCGAGCATGCGATACCAGTCGCTTGCTTGCCGATTAAGACGGACTGCCAGAACGCCAGGCTGCACTCGCAACTGCAGAACGCAGCGGCCCTCTGGATCAGGTGCGCCGAGAACACCTTTCTGGCCTTGATTGCCTCTAGTAGCCCCACGTGAGACGTTCCCTAGTTCGGGCCAGGGAAGGTCGTCTGCCAGGATGTTGGATGTCATATGTGAATGTCCAGATGGGGGGCCTCAATCGGTACGGTGAAACGGAGCAGCGTAACTTTTCAGCTGTTGGGCGTTGCATTAGTACGCCGGAGTCAACCGAGAGTGCGGAGGGTACGTACCTGCGTACTGAACGCCGCGTGTGGGAGAGAAGTCGGCCACTCGCGGTTCCTGCCAGTATGATATGGCTGCCCTGCCGGCCGTAACAAGCTCTGCACAGCCCACTGGTTTCCGCCATTTCCGCCGTAAAGATGGCGGAGACATCAATCAAAGTGGGCTATGTAAGAGATACCATGTATGTCTTATAAGGGGCACCAAACTGGACCTGCGCTCGCATAACGTACGATGGGAACCTGGGTTACAGCCCGGGTTGTTAGAATTCGTGTAGCATCACATCAAAACACTTGCCACTTTCACACCATCAAAAAGTTTCCTAATTCGGCATGACGAGAGCCGGAGAAGCGTGAGTACAACCGCTCGCTAGCCGCTGCTCTTGGTAACTGAGTTGAATGTATCCATGTTTCACAACAGCGGCACCAATCCACGTCGGAGAGTTGCAATGTACCTTGTTCGACTTTAAGGGGTCAGAGTTCGAAAACGCGACGGTGAGATAATCTGATAAACGCAGGTCGCAGACGAACACAAGGAAGCGGTGGCAATCAAGAAACTACCATACGGGATCTGCGAAAGGTATACTGAGAGTCGTCGAGGAGTCGTCGCGCCCTTTCGCCGCCGTTGCACAGAGCGGCAAACCCCCATCACTGCGAGGCACCGCCGTCGGCTGATGTCCTTCTGCAGTAAGTCATGCTGCCGCCGGCATTCAGGGTCTCGACAGCCGTCTCATCAAGGGCCTCGGAGGCCTCCGATGCTGAAGTGAGCCACAAAGTGTTACAGTGATGGGCCGGTACAAATATTCTTAATACCGGATACCAGTAAAAGGGCGGCGAGATGGAACTTGGATGGAACCCATTCCAGACGAGGTTTCGTATTACGTGCAGCATTCGAATTGGACGGCCAGCCAGCCGTCTTACTTCGCGCCGTGACTCCGAATAACACCCGTTTGCACGTAGCGCCTACGTGCTAACATCAATTGATGATGCGTCAACTGTATTTGGCACGACAAGGCGTCGTCTAACTGGTGTCTAACTGGAACGCCCGACTTGCCAAGCTTGACGCCTGCATCGGGGAGTCCACTGCGATGATAGCGAGGCAACCGCCTGTAGGTGAAGATGTACAGGCTGAAGAATGACACTCACAATTGGACGGCAGCAGATCTTGGTACAGTGATACGACACTAATGACACACATCTCAGCGACTTTCCTCGTGAGGTGACCGGTCATACCGGAGGCTTACTGTGATAAAGACACGGGATGAGTTGTTTCACGTCGACCAACGTAGAACAGCGGTTACTATACAGCAGAATATTGCCCGAACTGTGTCATCCGTCAGTTTGTCCGATGAGCACAGCGGAAAGATCTAGATGTATTTGAAGCCAGACAGGTCACTTCACACGTTAATATACAGTAGTCCAAAACAGCGGGCTTACTCACAAATTTGCTATATTCCCATTCAGTGTTCCGCTACATGGACCTCGCAGCAGAAGGCCACGCAACTGACGCATTTGTGATAACTTGCACGAAAGAGAGCAGCCCGAGTGTTGATTTCAACTACCTCTGTAGGCCCTAAGTGCACTGAACACTCCTCTTCTCTCGAGGTACAGTCTCAAGAGTACAGACGGTCCTGGGATTGATCAGAATAGGTCACTTTCAGGGTGTGAAGTAGCGGTCAAAAGGGTCGACAAAATTACCAAGCTGGCGGCCGAGAACACAGATGCCGATTCAGGCTGGAGAACATCGACTAGGAGATGGATTTATGAGTGCGCATCTGTGGCATAGATCGTTCTCACCTCGATAGTTGGGAGCATCAAGCGATGCGGAATTCGTTGATCCTGCCCCACAGGAGAGGAGCAGATGAAGTGAAAGACATGGTCACAAAGTGACGTACTGTACCTTCGGGCGGCGGTTTGGCGGTGGAGGAAATATCTCAGCGCATTCGAGCGGAGATGAGATCGAGATCGTAGCTGTAACGGTTCCGCGATTCGCGTGGTTCAAATGCGGCGGAAACGCGCGTGTGCAGAGCGGCTGTAGTGCTGCGACCATATGAAAGAAGCTATGTAGCCAGCGAATGCCAATTCAATAGCTGTCGTCCGGCCATCGGCCTACTCGTTGAATCCCTTCCTGGTGGTCACCTAGATCTGAAATCGGGAACGCCTCTTCATACATATGAAGCGCTCACCGGCTGACCCTGAGGTCGAATCGAGTTGGCACTGTAGACAGTAGGGAAACTGTGAATGGTGCTTCCATGGACCTCGTGCAACAAGAACACAATCGCAAGGGTAGTATCTTGCTGATTATCATGACAGATAGAAGGAGAACGAGACGCTCTCTGGGTTCTACTATTGGGAACCGGATGAGAATTCGAGGAAGTAGCTTAGCACATGCTTTGCCTTCAAGATGTCCAACACGCTAGTGAAACATAGAGACGCACTTGTCAGCCCTTGAATCAGGACGGCCACTGATACATGGAAGAAAGCACTGTTGGTGCGCATGGAACCCAGGGAATAACACCTGTAGCATGATGAGCAGTGAATTGGTGGTGATCTCGGCGATCCAGGAGCAGAGAACAGTCTCGCACGCACCAGGTATTCAGCGGCTTCGGTATCCTGCCTATAACGCAAAAACGCTTCACTCAGAGCCAAGGACGAGCGGACCCATCCATATGTGCGCTCTGCGTAAAATCAGCGTCTGACAGATGGTAGAATCAATGGAGACTTGAGCCTGGGTTGAAATTCGACGCATCTGGGCCCTGGCATTCTCCGTCGTTGTTTCCATCGGTCCTGGACAAGTCCTGGAAGGGCAAATACAATGGTTCGCGCTTCGGCTATACGACGGAGCCCCCTTCCAGCGGCAGGCAGCATTTGAATCCCCGAGTTGTTGTGACGTACAAGTATAAGGATGCATGCCCCGTTACTTCCTACCCGCCTAGCATTTTCGGTTCTGTGAGTACAAAACCTAAACAGTTCAGCACTAATTCCCTGAGTCTCCAACCCACAATACATAACGTGGCAGAGCGCGACAACCGGCAGTGCATATATTCCGTATGGAGTATGTTGTAGCCGCATCATTGACACTTCTTGGCAGGCGTGCATCTCATCATTTAGACGCATGCGCGCCGATTTTGATGGTCGGTAATGCGGAGGACACAAATGTATGAGGATCGAAGTCCAGGAGGAGATCGAGGGGACCGCACTGGCAAGAGTGTACGTCACGTTGCGTCCACCTTGATGAGATGCCAGGCACAATTTCATTCTGAACCAGTCAATGCTGAGCAGAGATCACATCTCAGTTCAAACACGAGACTTGGTGTCACGCCAAAAATAAGACAAGAGGCTTACCAACGGAACCCCCATCCAGCCCGCTCGTCCGTAGGTGGTACGGGACTCTCATAGGCTATACACTAGCTTCGGCTTCAACCCGATGACACCCCCGCCTCTTCCATCCCAGCCCGGAATAGACGCGCGACACACAGGACATCTGCGAGTGTCCCGAGGAACCAGAGCACAATTTATTATCCGCATCGGGACATAGAAGCGACACGCACAGCCAAATGACATTGTGTATCAGTAAGACCGTATTCACCGTCAGCTCGGCAGACTCACCGTGCGATCAATCTTTCACCTATTGGTGCGGTGTATGATGCTCGTTGCATTGTTGTCTTGATAGCGGTGAAGAGGCACTCGCCGCAACAGACGTGTCCGCAAGGAGTCATCGTCGCCCGGACGGGCGGTGAGAAGCAAATGGGGCAGCTATACGCAGAGAGTGGCTCGTCGACTCGAGAGGCGGAGCGGGTGCTTGCTCGCGCACTGACGACTGCAGAGTGGGGGTGGCACGAGTGCGTGGCTCTGACTGCTGCTTGGTCCGGGGTCCATGGCGGCCGAAGAGGGTCCGGCGATGGGAAGGTCAACCATGAACGCGTCCACATCAATGACCGCGTTGCGCTGCTGCGCCATTCCACTAGACTCGGCCTCCACTGCGGGGCCGTATGGATCGACAGAGCTTGAGTAGGCGTCCGACATGACGACGGCAGACGAAGTGCTGTCGAGAAGCGGCTCACTTGCACCGAGAACGTCTCGTTGACTCTGTGCATCGCCAGCTCCTAGGAAGCTTGTGCTACTAGCATCGCCATGGACGCTGTGTGGTTCCGCCCTGGCTTCTAACTCTGATTGAGTGATCATTGTGTCGTCTGTGTCTAGATTTATTGCAGCTGCCTCTGCAGGGTCATTCGATCGCTGAGATCGGTCTACAGGGCTGCTCGATGGTTCCTCGACTTTGCGCCGCTTTCGGGGTCCTTCTCCAGCTTCGCCACTAGGGCCGGTAGGCGGTGAAGACAACCTGACAGACGCAGATACAGGCCCTGTAGTTTCGGCGTTACGCAGAGGCTCCGCTTGCACGTCACTTTCCGGAACGGGCTGCGAGCGAACCTGAGAGGTAGCACGCGACTGAGTGGCAGAATGCGTAGTCGACCTAGAGCCTGAACCAGAACGCGCCGACCCTGCTCTACGAGGTTGCAGCGATCTACTAGAGACCGTGGTAGGCAATGGTAGGGGCACCTCCGATTCGAGACCTGTCAAATCATGCAACAGATCGCTGTCCATCGACATGGCTTCTTCGATGTCGCAGAACGAACAGATCGTCACCAGAAGGTCTAGCACAGCAAACAAGCGTGACTTACTTTAGTAAAGCGGCACTGTTCTTGAGAGACTGCTTAATTGTGATGCTGAAGCGTCCAACAAAGGTATGTAAGGATAGGTGGTCTCATCTAGACCACAGCGTAGCAGGATAAATCACCTTGAAGCCGTGGGGAATGTGTTCGAATTCGATTTATCAGATCAATTTGGATGGAGGAGAGGTCAAAGGAAGGACACAAGCGCCGGCGAAACACAAGCAGCAGATGTGCACGTGACCGACATGGACACGTCGCCGTTACAGAGTTTGTGCTCTGCCACCGACTCTACACCGCTGCCCATTGCCCGCTCCGTTGTGCTGGCAGGCTAGCCGACTGCAAGACAATCTGCGCGAGCAGGAGCGCCAACATGTCCTCCACGGATCGCCCAGGCTCACCCACTCTCCTTGAGAAACTCGATGACATCGTCCCGGCACCACTCGCTCAATTCGACGCGTTCCCGAAACTGCCATCTACCTACAAGGCACGCTCGGAATCCCGCGGGTTCCTCACTGTCTTTGTTGGTCTCCTAGCACTTCTACTCGTCTTGAATGACATCGGTGAATATATATGGGGCTGGCCGGATTACGAATTCAGTGTGGACAAGGAAGCGGGAAATAACATGAACATCAATGTGGATATGGTGGTCAATATGCCTTGTCGCTGTAAGTCCCATCAATTGTGGTCCATTGTTAGGGTGGTGTTTATGAGCAAATAGTTCTCAGTGTGGACCTCCGGGACGCTGTCGGTGATCGACTCTACCTGAGCAGTCGCTTTCGTCGAGACGGGACGAAATTCGACATCGGTCAGGCGACTTCGCTGAATGAACACGCCGCCATGCTTTCGGCTCAGCAAGCAGTTGCGCAGTCTCGGAAGTCCCGCGGATTGTTCTCGACATTATTCCGAAAGAGCAACAACCAGTATCGTCCAACGTACAACTATCAGAAAGACGGCAGTGCATGCAGGATTTATGGAACAATCACTGCTAAGAAAGTGACCGGTGAGTGACCCCTCCTATGTCCCATAACGCAGGTTGCTCCGATCACAAGAGGCATCTCAAGGACAGTAACGAGTGGCTGATGGAGTGGACGGACACTGTCTAATACATTGACGGGGTTATGGACTGTTGCCGGGGTTACAGCCACTTTGTCATATCCCGTTCTGTGGCCCTTAGTTAGGCCTGAGGCGTGGCGTCTTGCATTCTATGCCTTGTCTCCGCAGTGGGAAACTAATTCTCGCATTTGTGACCCAGCAAACCTACACGTCACAACCATCGGACACGGCTATGCAACCAGGGAACATGTTGACCACAATCGTATGTCAGATTAATTACCTTCCATTCCAGTGAACTGAGGTGTAGATAGTTATGAATCTGTCCCATGTCATCACCGAGTTCTCCTTTGGACCCTATTTCCCAGAGATCACGCAACCTCTCGATAATTCCTTCGAAGTGGCCTACGATCGTGAGCAGCTCATCTATATTTGTCCTGCTTCGCCTGACTGACAGTTCGCGAAGCATTCATGGCGTATCAGTATTACCTCCATGTTGTACCGACGACGTACATTGCGGCGCGATCAGCACCTCTGTATACTCATCAGTACAGCGTTACCCACTACACTCGCAAGTTGGACAGTCACCATGGTACTCCGGGTATCTTCTTCAAATTTGACTTGGAACCCCTTGCCCTTACCATACACCAACGCACAACCACGCTTATCCAGCTCTTGATTAGGTTCGCTTTCGTATCTTCCTCATAGCAATCTGTCTGACGAATGGATAAGGTGTGTCGGCGTTATCGGTGGCATCTTTGTTTGCATGGGATATGCTGTGCGCATTACCGATCGCGCAGTCGAGGCCGTCTCAGGCGTCGACAAGTCACAAGGGATTGTCGCCGCAGAGGCAAGCGGGGTCGGCGTCGGCATACGCAAACGTCTTGGCAGCGCCGACCTCCGGCTGCGTGGCAACCGACAGAGCTGGGCCGACGGCGGCGGAAGTGCATACTCGAGTTACGCTGGGACGCCGGTCTCGGGCGCTTTCCCTAGCCCTCAATTCGCAGGATATCCATCGTCGCCGTACGCCGCAAGCATTACGAGCCCCCTGCCGAGTGCCCCGCCTATCGACCGCAGATCGTCTTCCGGCCTGGGCTTTGGACTGAACTCACCGTCTTTCGGGCCTGCCCCAATGACTGCTCCGCCTCAAGGTCGACGCTCTCCGCATCCGCCATCATTCCCGACGGCGGCGACTGTTGGGTCGCCATACGGTGGGACCCTGTCGGTGCCGCCCACACCTGGCACCGCGCAAAGCGGGTTCTACTCACACTTCCCGCCGACACCGAACCCTGTGAGCGCGGGCTTCCCCCGCTCGCCCATACCAGGGAGCACGTTCGCCACACAGCAAGCGCCGACGTCGCCGAGGCCAAGTGGGCTCCGCCACCAGAGTAGTGATGATAGGCGAAGGATGACTGAGGGGTCGCTTAGTGTCTTTTCCGTGTCTAGTGGAGAGGGATGTGATGGGACATTGGTCGCTCGTACTGTGTGCGGGACTGCTATCTGTGCTGTGTGTATGTTATCGCTTGGATCGCTTTCATATTCATCCGCGAGCATATGTACATCAGCTGAAGCTCTTAGAGCTGGTAGCGGACTTGAGGCTTTGAGGGGACCATGGCAGGCATGTGGGTAACACGGACGTGACGCGATCATGTGATCGCGTTCGTCACACCGGTCGTGCGGCCTTGCGCTGTATGTCTTTGTCTTCGAACTTGAAACTTGCTCGAAACTCCAAGACACAGCGATGCGCTTTCGCGCAAACATCGAGCATGTCAACACTTTCTATAGTACGTGACGACTTTGTAACCACTACTTGGGTGAATGCTGAATGTGAACGCTGCTAGAAATCAGCCAGGCAGTAGAGAAATTGCAGAAGCGCTGCATCATCAAGTTTAGCGAGAACGAGATGCACATCATCTGCAAAATGAGGCGGGCGAGGGCGGCGTCCAAGTGTGGTCGTAAGTGCCCGCGTCGTACGCCGCTCACACACCGGTGATAGCACCAGGCTCGCAGGCAGATCAAGGTCCCTCCCTGTTCACAGACTACCGCATACAGTCGAACGCGAACAACGAATCTATTTGTCGCTCTCCACGGAGGCATGCGGCCGCGCTCAGGTCAGCAGCGGCACCGTCGGGTCAGCAGGCTGCGCTTGCGGCAGATGCGGAGGTGGTTATGAAGTGCGTAGCCCTCCCCATCCCCGAGTGATCCCCAAGTTTCCCCGGGCGCGCTCCAGGCGGACTGTTCCGTGATTTTGTGTGTCTGCTTGAATGCTCATGCGGTTGACGAAACAGGCTTGCGAAGAAGGACGAGGTTGCGGTCTGACGTTCGAGATCGCGACGACGACACGGATGGGCCGGTACGTCCGGATGCGCACGACGTCCGATCGAGTCCTGAAACTTCAAGACGTGGGCCGGCTCAAGGAGCCATGTGCCCTGAGCCTGAGGTCCGTCACTACGCCTGCATTCCCCTGATGTCGGTGAATGAATTTGTATCAAGGTGCATATATTCTCCCCCCCTTGCGAAGCTGCGCGCCGTCGTGGAGCGTATGCGCCCGCTCGCGGCGGACGTGATCGGTATCAGAGCCAACTTGTCGGGGTGCTTGCAGCTGTGCGCCCAGACCGACAACTCGCGCGTAGACGTGTCGTGGAACGGGCTGTCTAATCCCAGATGGGTAAGTCGTTTTCCGGAATTTCTTGACTTACTGGGATACGAAGGGCGTGTCGTCCGTCGACGTTTGTTTCAGCGCAAGATCCGAGCACGCAGGATCCGGACAACTCGGACGCGCGCGACCCGACGACGCTGTACGGTGTTCTCGTGTCTCTCAGGAGCCTCCAGAAGTTCCTGAGCAGTCACGTCGTGTCGACGACGACCATCGCGTGTGAGTCGTGCTTGTCGGAATGTCCTAGCGCCACCATTGCTCACGCACCATGTGTCCGTAGGCATATGCCAGAACCACTGCATCATACTGTATGTGTACATCGGCGAGATGGCGGAGGCAGGTGGCATCCTGACGTTCTACATCCCGGCTATCATCGAGTGACCTCGCCACCTCCGCGCGTTTCTTGTCCTCCGCGTTTCGGATCTTGAGTGATCATCCACCGTCTGTTTCTGTTGTTGGTGCTCGCCCCATCGTGATATCCGCCTGCTGTATCTATAGCTTCCTCTCGCTGCTGTGGGCGTGCTCGCCCGTTGTACTAGCTTCATCCGTTGTCGCATCCCATCGACTCCTAGGACTCGGCGCGGGATGCCAGTATACTTGACTGTGCCACCGCATCGCTCTACTCGGGATTCGCAGACAGCCTCGTCCGCACACGCCTAATTCGTTTAACCCTGGGCTACATGACAGTCTCGTCATCTATAATGAAATATGACCTGACATGAGACGCGTGAGCTCAAGACGAGGACGACTGTAGTATGCATACCCGAGTATGCATCTATGTCACGGTGACTAAATATGTTCTATCATACGGATTGGTCGCCAGCAGCGAACAAATGCGCGACGGAACAGGCCTGAAAGCATGCGACTGCGGGGTGCCGAATGAACCGCCCACATTCAACGTTCCGCATCATGGTCGACTGTCTCTTCTATGGTGCACACTTAACTAGTCGCTTAGCTACGATGATGATTGGAACACGGTTTCAGTGTCAGAGATTCATTTGCCCATCCTGATGCTCCACGACGCAGACGAACAGCCTCAAGTTGAAATACAATAGTACGTTGATAGTATGGTGCAAACATTTCATATCCCCTCAATGATGAACTTAGACATTGCATCACCATTGATAGTAACTTCATGGAGCACTTGAGGCTTGTATACGTTGAGTTTGGCTGAAATGACAAGTAGGTTGTGAAGCGGCATGTCAACGAGTTCAAGAGCCACCCCACTCAAGCTCGGTTATGTACTGCGCACCGTTGGGCCACGACGTTGACGTTGACGGACCACTATAATACATGCTTTCAAGTATCTGACCAAACAGGCAAGTCGCTCTCCTCTTTCCTTTCCTCCAACAGCTTGTCATCAGATGACAACGTGAACAGCATCACGGAAGTCGTCCGTTTGCCCCCACTTTGTGGATCTCGTTCGACAGAGAAGAAACGGCGCAGAGCACCATTTTCTGCAGGAGTTCCTTGACCCAGGGACGGATACAGCCAGGCGGCCGTGTCGGGTGAGCGGAATGTCAGTGGCTCCGTCGAAGTAATACGCAGACCAAACGAGCGTGTCCAACGCAGTGGTAGGCCCACCCATGTGCATTTGACCGTCTTCTGAGCGTGGTCGTAACTGCGGAGAATGTATCAACAAAGAGAGCGATGAAACATTTTTTTGGCAAGCGAATGCATACACTAGCACCATTACACGCGTTGTCTTTGACCTCGAGATATCGTAGGTTTGGTATGAGCCTGCTGCCAATTATATCCGATATGAGAGGCCAGACGGCCCAAGGCGATGGCTCCCGTCTGCACTTCAGACTAACCAGCTGGTGCCGCACAGCTCGAAAGACCTCAATGAATGTCTGACGACTCGACTGGTTCATGAACAGATCGAGGTGTGTGATCGCGTGAGGGCCTCGTATGTGCCGCACGAGGAAGCTTGATATGTCTTCACATATTTGAGGTTTGGAAGGGCGTCTTGTGGGATGTCCCAGTCGGATCCGCCTATGTGGAGTGACTCTAGACGAGTCTGTTGTCGGAGGAAATGAACGAAATCGCGATCCCTGACCACCCCACTTTTGAGTGACGTGAGTTTGAATGTGCACCTTGCAAGCGTACGCAGCATGGTGGTGTAGAGTGCGGGATTGTGAAGTTGTGATTGTCCACAGAGTGTGATGCTCAGGTGCGCGAGGTTCGTGAGCACGAGGAGTATTTCGTTCACCAGCGGAAGCACGGGCGCGAATGTTCCATTAGCTTGCATCCGGAATACGCTGACGAGGGATGCACGTCTGGATGAGTTTGTGAGAGCTTGATGTAGACTGCCAACGCGCGAAACGTGCTGTAGGTTGACTTCTCGATACAGAGAGGCTCGGCTTCGAGTTGGAGGATGCGGCATACACGACTCGCCGCGACGAGCGTGTGCGGAGAGTCGACGTTCTCAAGGATGAGCATCATCAGTTCGAGCGGCAGCGACTTTATTGGTGCGTTGCTCCGCTCTGCAGGTTGCTTCGGTCGTGCACGCCTAGTTCGCTTGATGCTTGGCTATAGATAATAGCCTCGTCACTTGGAGTTGTATCAGCGAGTGGGCATGAAGTTGACTTGCCTTGGAAAGCGCCTCAGGAGTCGGCTTTGTCTTCCGGGGTCGGAGGACCTTTGCGAAGAGGACATGGTTCCGTATCGCTGTTCCAAACCCGTACAACGTCACGCATCGTCAGCTCGTACAATCCTGTATAATGCTACTTGGAAGAGCCATACCTGACTATGAGAAGGGGTTCGCCTTACCCAATGTGGTACTCCTGCAGGGTGTGACGGTTACGCTATGTTCAACTCGGTTCTGAAACGCGTGAGCCTGGTTTGTAATCAACTGTATTGCGTAACCCACATACCTGAATCTGCTCACAGGAATGGTCCTTGTCCAGGTCGAGCGTTGTAACCGTCGTTCGCAGTACTGACTGCTGGGGTTCGAGCTCAGGAATGGCCCTGAGATGAGCGCGACTACAACTACGGATGCAGCCACCGAGCCACAGTTGGCCACACGCCACATGGCCCAGTGTCTTTGTCAGCAGACATGACCGAAAAGAGCAGCGTCACCGGCAGCGCGGCGGCACGGGCCTCGATCGATCCAGGCGTGTGTCACGTGGTGAGCAGGGAGGACGCGGTCGTATCGTCCATCTTCTGGATCTCTGCCTCGTCCTCTCCCTCCGTCTGCCTGCCATCCGTGCGACGGCCTCCCCGCCCCTCGCTCGCCATGCCCGCAGCCTCCGTCCTCTCCGCTGCCCCCACCCTGTCGGCAACGGCGCGACGACCCTGCACTCTCACACCTTGCTGCATGGTCGCTACCACGCCGACGCGAACGGCCTTCACCACACCATGAACAGCCATTCGCATTACACTCCAACGGCAACGGCTACAGCTCAAACGGCAACGGCTACACCACCAACGGCCACACCTCGAATGGCTACACTACCAACGGTCACGCCTCGAACGGCCATACCACCAACGGCCATACTTCGAACGGCCACATCACAAACGGCCATAGCCATAACGGCCACGCCGCGAACGGCCATACGCTGCCCTCGCGCGTCCTCCTCCTCCTCGACGTCCAAGTCTCCCGCCTCTCCGACCCCCCGCTCGGCGTCCCCTCCTCGCGCACCGTCGGGCCCAACATCGCCAAGGTCCTCGCCGCAGCCCGCGCGTGCCCGCCCCCGTCGCGCCCGCGCATCATCCACGTCCGCAAGTGCGGTGCGCCCGGCGACCCCGACGAGCCGCGCCTGCCCGGCTGGGAGCTCGTCCACGCGCCGCTGCCGGACGAGCCCGTGCTCGATAAGCGCAAGAACAACGCGTTCACCGGCACCGCCCTCAACGAGCTCGTCCACCCCGACGCCGAGCTCGTCGTCGTCGGGCTCGAGAGCGACTTCTGCGTCCGCGCCACCTGCTCCGCCGCCCTCGCCCGCGGCAACGACGTCCTCCTCATCCGCGGCGCCCACGCCACCTACGACCGCGTTGAGTACTGGGACGGCGGCACCAGCACCCCTGCGGAGAAGGTCCAGCGCGAGATCGAGGAGGAGCTCGAGGAGGCCGGCGTCGTCCTCCTCGACATGGCTGATCTCCCTAGCCTGTATGAGGACCGTTGATGGCGGTGCGGCCTAGGCCCGCGGCGAAGTGGGTGGGCCTTGGGGGTTCGTCTGGGGCGGTGGTCCTCTAGGGTGGTCTCGGCTCGTCTGGTCGTCGGCGGTGACGTGGACGCCCGGGAGGTCGGCTGGAAGCATGCAGACACGGATGGACGCGCATAGTACATACACCGCGACACAGCTTGGAACACTCACCTTCGCTCCCTCCTCTCATGTTTCTATCACAGGGTCATCGGTGTTTCTTCTTCTTCCTCCATATGTTGCCAATACTGGGTTCTCGCACGATACAAGATACACGACACACTCCACGACTCCGCCCCGCCGACGACGCCGACGACACCTCACACGCACCGCACGCACCATACACTCTGTATCTTTAGACTGCTTTCGCTTTCGGATACTTATCGTTTCTGGCGGCGCTCGACAGACGTACATATTTGTTGCCCCTCTCCTACTTCCACTTCTTTGGCTTCGTGACCGCTCTCGCCTGTCCCCAGTGATGCGTCCGTAGAGGGGTTGATATATGGGATTGGTTTCTATCGTTTAGGTCGAAGCGGGTCACCGTCTGCGTTGGGTACCTGTGAAGTGAAATGGGTCCCAAGAAGAAGAGGCAGAGCTGTCAGTGTGTGAGAGGGTGTCCTGAGGTACTAGACGGCAGGTATATGTACATACGCGCAGCGGAAGACAGACTCCGACAGGCCCGTGAAGAAGAGAGGCCAGGGCGACTGGACCGGTGTCAGGACAGGTGACGTGCCTTCGGTCTGATCTCTCGCGGATGATAGGGCGAGGCAAGGGTCCGGGTGAGATAGCGGGGGTTCTTGCTTTGAGTGGGAGGTTCATTGCCCGATGGACGGGGAGAGCTACTGAGACCGCGGCTCTGGGTGGTAGAAGAAGCGGGGGTTGGGCGGCCTGCGCCGGACGGACCTCAGCTTGCGAAGAGCGTTACGAGAGAGGTTTGGCAACAACTGCCGGAGTTGAATCGAACGGTCGAGGTGAAGCTGAGGCCTGAGGTCTGGTCGTCGTGATTCGTGAAGCTGGTCGACCAGGGTTTCCCACTGTAATCCAAGGGAAGATTGGTCGCGTCGGAGCTGCGGTCTGGCGGTGGCGTGAACTCCCAGATTCGCTGCTAAAACTACTCTCGTGAGACTCAGAGGGAGGCGACTGGGTCTCGGACGTCGGGAATTCGAATGTCATGGTCATGCGTACCTGGAGCTGGGATTGGTAGCCCAGTACTTACGGGATCTGATTGTGTGCGTATGTCGGCGTAGGCGGCGACGGGCGAGTGGGCGTGGGGTGCCTGCCAATGTGCGGCCAAAGACGTTCTGAGATTGCGAAACGGGATCCGGCACAGTGACCTGAGGTTTCCCTGCGCACCCGGAGGTCAGAACGACCCACGCAGCCCGTTCTCCATGTCCGGTGCAAGGGATGAGAGGAGAAAGGGTGGGACCCTCACGATTCCGTCAAGACGAACCCAGATGCCTGAGCGACGGAGGGGAAGGCAGCATGCAGCGAGCGACGAAGCAGCCCCGCACGAATGCGGCCGTCGACGCGGGGTCGTCCCGATCAGGCACGCGGATCACAAACTGGCATGCCGTCCCGACGTCGACCGAGCCCGAGCCCGATCGGGTAATGCGCCTCCCAGCGTCGCGCCTCGAGGAACACGGTCAGTGGGCGCATCGGTGGCGAGTAGTGCGGATTGCACATGTCAGTAGTGCAGCTGTAGAGGGGGACAGTAAGCGCAAGGAAGCGGTACCCGGGAGATGGGAGAGGGGAGAGAGAGGACAGAGCTTAACTTAAGCCTCAGGCTGCCGTCGAAGACGCGATGAATGCGTCCGAGTCCGACTCAGACTCAGCGGCCCTTCTGCTCAGCACCACGCGTGGTCATCACCGCTCCTCGCCCATTCAACTGTACGACCGCGCACGCAATAGAGTCGTGCTGGGTATTGATCCATGATTAATGAACTGTGGGGGATGGGCGTCTGGGACGATGACGCACCCTCAAGCCTCTGCGTAGCTGCAGGCTCTCGTTTTCCGCGCGGATACGTGTGAGGTAATTGTGCCGTATGCTGGCGGAGACCGGCTATCCAGTCATTCGCTCTTCTGCAAAGGTCAGGGCCTAGGAGCAATACGGCGGAGCCTCTTTGACAGCTCTGTTGAGATGACTGATGAAGCGGAGCATGCGCGCACAGATATCGATAGCGCATTAACCACGGTCCACCACGCGCAGACACTTTCCAACTGGCCGCAATCACCACCGTGACCCACTAGGAAGGCATGATGAGCTCACCGGACATTCCCCATAGGCTCTGAGGATGATCCCCGTCAGCAGAGTCCGCCACATCCACACGCACACGGGGCGCGACCCGGACGCTCCGGTGTCAAGTATACTGGCATCCCGCGCCGAGTCCTAGACAGTGGATGAGATGCGATAACGGATGAAGCAGTACAACGGCGAGCGCGCCCACAGCAGCGAGAGGAAGCTATAGATACAGCAGGCGGATATCACGATGGGGCGAGCACCAACAACAGAAACAGACGGTGGATGATCACTCAAGATCCGAAACGCGGAGGACAAGAAACGCGCGGAGGCGGCGGGGTCACTCGATAATAGCCGGGATGTAGAACGTCAGAATGCCACCTGCCTCCGCCATCTCGCCGATGTACACATACAGTATGATGCAGTGGTTCTGGCATATGCCTACGGACACATGGTGCGTGAGCAACGGTGGCGCTAGGACACTCCGACGAGCACGACTCACACGCGATGGTCGTCGTCGACACGACGTGACTGCTCAGGAACTTCTGAGGCTCCTGAGAGACACGAGGACGCCGTACAGCGTCGTGGGTCGCGCGCGTCCGAGTTGTCCGGATCCTGTGTGCTCGGATCTTGCGCTGAAACAAACGTCACGGACGACACGCCCTTGTATCCCAGTAAGTCAAGAAATTCCGGAAAACGACTTACCCATTCTGGGTTAGACAGCCCGTTCCACGATACGTCTACGCGCGAGCTGTCGGTCTGGGCGCACAGCTGCAAGCATCCCGACAAGTTGGCCGGATACCGATTACGTCTGCCGCGAGCGGGCGCATTCACTCCACGACGGCGCGCAGCTTCGCAAGGGGCGGGAGATAATATGACCTTAGGTATGAAAATCCATTCACCGACATCAGTGGGGAAGCGTAGTGCGAACCTCAGGCTCAGGGCACATCGGCTCCTGAGCCGGCCCACGTCTTGAAGTTTCAGGACTCGATCCGGACGTCGTGCGCAATCCGGACGTACCGGCCCATCCGTGTCGTCGTCGCGATCTCGAACGTCAGGACCGCAACCTCGTCCTCTTCGCAAGCCTGTTTCTCAACCAGCATGAGCATTCAAGCAGACACACAAAATCACGGAACAGTCCGCGGCTGGAAGCGCGCCCGGGAGAAACTTGGGGATCACTCGGGGATGGGGAGGGCTACGCACTTCATAACCACCTCCGCATCTGCCGCAAGCGCAGCCTGCTGACCCGACGGTGCCGCTGCTGACCTGAGCGCGGCCGTCATTGCCTCCGTGGAGAGCGACAAATAGATCTCGTTGTTCGCGTTCGACTGTATGCGGTAGTCTGTGAACAGGGAGGTGACCTTGATCTGCCTGCGAGCCTGGTGCTGTCACCGGTGTGTGAGCGGCGTACGACGCGGGCCACTTACGACCACACTTGGACGCCGCCCTCGCCCGCCTCAGTGTTGCAGATGATGTGCATCTCGTTCCCGCTAAACTTGATGATGCAGCGCTTCTGAATTTCTCTACTGCCTGGCTGATTTCTGGCAGCGTTGACAGTTTCACCCGAGTAATGAGTTACAAAAGCCGTCGCGTAATATAGAAATGTTGACATGCTCGATGTTTGCGCGAAAGCGCATCACTGTGTCTTGAAGTTTCGAGCAGGTTTCGAGTGTTGAACGTTGAAGACAAAGACACTCCAGTCTCAGGTGGGGAGGCGCCGACACGACTGTGTGACAAACGCGATCACGTGAGCATGTCACGTCCGTGTTACCTTGCCACTGAGCCCAGTGGCTCAGGCCTCACTGGCAGGAGTGGCCGCTGCGTCGCACCACCTCTTGCTACTCGCGCTCATCTCAGGACCATTCCTGAGCCCGGACGTCAGCGATTAACGAGGAGGCGACTTTGTCGACTGCCAGGTCCAGTACTGCGAACAACGATACAACACTTCACCCGACAAAGGACCATTCCTGAAAGCGGATTCAGGTATGTGGACTACGCATACAGTTGATCTCAAACCAGGCTCACGCGTTCAAGAACGGAGAACACAGCGCAATCTCACACCCTGCAAAATTACCGTATTGGGTACGGCAAACCCTTTCATATCCAGGTATTGCTCTTTCAAGTAGCATCGTACGGGATTTAGCCTGACGAGCTGATAACGCATGTATTGTACGCGTTTGGAACAGCGATGTACAGAAGAATGTCTTCTTCGCAGAGGGTCCTCCGACCCCGAAAGACAAAGCTGACTTCTGAGGCGCTTTCCAAGGCAAGTCAATTTCGTGCCACTCGCTGGTATAACTCCAAGTGATGAGGCTATTATCTAGCCGAGCGTCAAGCGGACCAGGCGTATACGACCGAAGCAACCTGCAAACAAAAATACAGCAGTCAAACCCCTGCCGCTCGAACTGATAATGTTCATTCTCGAGAACGTCGACTCTCCGCGCACGCTCGCTGCCACGAGTCGTGCATGCCGTACTCTTCAATTTGAGGCCGAGCGGCTCCTGTACCGAGAAGTCGACGTGGAACACGTTCAGCATGTTTGCAGTCTACATCAGGCTCTCACGAAGTCGTCAAGACGGGCGTCCTTCGTCAAAGCATTACGGCTTCATTTGGACAGTGGTTTTGGTCCAGTTCTTCCACTGGTGAACGACATACTCCTTTCTCTCACGAAGCTCACGCACCTCGAGCTCAGAGACTACGGAGCTTAGGCGAGCGTTACGACACCATGCTGCGTACCCTTGCAAAGTGCACCTTTAGACTCAAGTCGCTCGATAGCTGGAGAGTCGAGGATAGCGACTTCGTTCATTTCCTCCGACAGCAGACTGGTCTGGAATCACTTCACATAGACGGACTCGACGCCCCTGACTGGGAGATACCAGAAGACGCTCTTCCACATCTGAAATACGTGCAGACATTTCAGATGTTCTTTGTGCTCAGCATTAGTGGCCCTCACGCGATCACACACCTCGATCTTCTCGTTACCGAGTCGAGTGACCAGATGTTCGCTGAGACCTTTCGAGTTGTGCGGCACCAGCTAGTCAGTCTCAAGTGCAGGCGGTACACCTTTATCCGCCTCCGAGGATCATTCTGGTCTGTTATATTGGACCTACTCAACTGTGGGCCCATGCCAAACCTAAAGCATCTCGAGATCCTCGATGATGCATCTACTAGTGATGACAGTGTACGCATCCATTTTGCCAAGTCATTGGTTTCTCCACTTACATCTCTTTAGTTCCGGACAAGCCCAAATGACAGTTGTGTGCACGAAGGTGGGCCTGCCATTGCGATAAAAACACTTATTTGGTCTTCGATAGATTACCGCGGAAATTTCGACAAAGCTACTGAACGCCGCCGGCTGGCCGATGTCCGTCCTTGGGCCACAGAATTTCTGAAGAGATATAGTTCTGTGGGCCGTGTCTTCCGTGTCTATAGAAACATGACCAAGACACTGTGCGTGACGCTAATCACGTTATCATCGGACGGCAGGCTCGTGGAGGAAACAAAGGACGCGAGAGACATACCTGATTGGACTGATATCTGAATAGATGTACTATATCGTGGGTCAGTACTTCAGTCGTGGTTGCCGACGTTGTAGCCCATTGGTGTGTAGAGCGCTGTGAAGTCGTGCCTCGTCACGACGATTCGTAGTCGATTTATATGAAGCAGACCAGAAGTATGTATGTACGCAGTCCGCGCATGTACTGTACTTTTATGTAAAGAGACGATCGACCACTAATACTTGGCGTAAGTATGTACTGTCTGGCGCTCTGACTCTCAGGCTGAGACTCGTTGCGGCTGCAAGGGCCCACATTGTGCCACAGATGTGATCCCGGGGAACTACATAAGTAGGTAATCCATTTGGGTCGAATCGGTCGATTTGGCAGTTCGAAAAAAAGTCACATGCCTGTCCAGCCGTTCGCCCGGCGCGCGTTCATTTGCGTTCGCCTGCTTGCGACCATCCTTGTGGACGTTGCAACTTGTTACACAGATGCATCATATCACTCAGGTTAGTACGGTACATCGGTCCACGTCATAATCTCATGGCTTTCACTTTCCTTTTCAGCCTTGTTCTCTATAAAATACACGAGAGTAACGTTCACCGAACCGTTTCGCGCATTTGCCGCATCGTCCACGGCGAACAGGTTCGTTCTTCGAAGCTTCATAGCACGGCACTCAATGAGCTGAGAAGGTTTGAGGACACAGGCCCTGGGAACTGTGGCACATAACCATGGCATCTTCGCAGAGGGTCCTCCGACCCCGAAAGCCAAAGCCAGTTTCGGAGGATCTTGCCCAGGTAAGTCAACATTAAAGTCGTTCCATCCCAAATGACGAGCCGATACACTAGCCCAGCGTCAAGCGGGTTCAGCGAGCACGACCGAAGCACCCTGTAGAGCGGAGCAACGCACCACTGATGTCGCTGCCACTCGAACTGATAATGCTCATACTTGAGAACGTCGACTCTCCGCGCACCCTCGCTGACGCAAGTCGTGTGTGTCGCACTCTTCAACTCGAAGCCGAGCGTATCTTATATCGGGACGTATACGTGGGGCGCGTTCCGCACGTTCGCGGTCTGCACCGGGCTCTTACGAAGACCTCCAGACGGGCGTCCCTCGTCAACGTATTCGAGGCTCACGACAATGGGCACATGACTCCCGTGATTCCGCTGCTAATCGAAATACTCCTCATGCTCACAAGGCTCGAGCATCTGAAGCTCGACCTATGTGTATGTTACGAGAAGCCCGCAATCTATACCACCGTGGTGCATGCGCTTGCGCAGTGCACGTTCAAACTCAAGTCATTTGATGGCTGGGTCGCCCATGATAGTGACTTTGTTCACTTCCTACGACGGCAGACCTGTCTAGAATCATTGCACCTACAGGGTTTCAAACCACCTGCCTGGAAGATACCACCAGATGCCCTCTCACGCCTCAAATATATGCACACATACCATTCGCTCGTCGTGCACAGCATCTGTGCCCGTCACGCAATCACACACCTTCATCTCTCTCATTCCAGTTGGGATGACTCCGAAGATCTCAAAGACATTCCCCAATTTGTGCGGCACCAGCTAATCAGCTTCAAGTACAAACGGTCATCTTCATGCCTGGTCCGAACTTCCGTTTGGTCCTTGATACCGGACATGATCAATCGCCAGCTCATGCCAAATTTGAGATATCTTGAGGTAGAAGACCCTAGTGATGCCAGTGTACGCATTCGTTTCGCCGTCTACATTCACTTTGCTAATGCTCTCCACAGTTCTTGCCATGCTCAGATGTCAGTCTCATGCAGATGGACGGGGCCAACATTGCGTTGGAGACACTTGTTTGGTCTGCGTTGCATAACCACTACCTCTATGGCGACGCCGACAACAATGCCGCCATCAGCCGCAGTCGGCTGGCCTTTGTCCGTCCCTGGGCGAAGAAAGTCCTCACAAGGTTCAGCTCTTTGCGACGTTTCTTCTATGTCGAGCAAAACATAGGGGATGGCAACACAGGACGGACGCTCTACGTGTGGTTATTCACGTTATCGTCTGATGACGGGCTTGTGGAGGAAAAGAAAGAGGCGAGGGACTTACCTGTTTGGTCTGATATTTGAAAGCATGCATGTATCATGGGTGGCCCGTGGGCGTCGTGGCTATAGAAACAGCGTGAATTCGCCCTGAAGCTCGTCATGACTGAACGCCAGCATAGTGAATGGATTGTTCATCGGCGAATGGATGAGGCATTCCAGATAGTATTGTACCGAGTCTGCACCGAGCAGACAGACTAGGAAACGCGGACCGAACCCTATGCTTCGATGTATTTCTGATAATGTGCCCGGCCCACAATGCACGAGGTATTGCCTCCAGTACATAGGACGATATCCTCCCTGGTGTGGCTATCGTCGCGAAAAGCGCAGCCATTATCAAAGCAGACTTCTGCTCGATACGGGGCATAAATATGGGCTTTGGCGTGCGAAAAACAAGCAGCTTGCGGAATGTCATTCTCTGCCTAGAGAGGCATGTGTCCCGACTGTGTGAGCTCGCCTTCGTACAGGGTCTTCCGGAAAGTGGGACATAGGAAGGTTTGTTCCACAACAACTTGCGAGTATCGGCTGACTTCGGCCCGGGCGTGCAGGCGACGTCGAGGACGGGAGATGGTAGATGGACCAAAAATGCGGTGTATTCACCATGTTTACAAACCACAAGTAGTTCACAGTGATGCATCAAAGGCAAAGCTCAGCGTACTCAGCACCGTACTGCAGCTGTAAGACATGACTGACTCGGAGGTCCGTCCGAGAGTGGCGGAAGCGCGCAACGCCACAATAATCCAACGCGTCGCGACGCGTCTTGCCGCGTGGCCGACTTGCCCAAAACCATGGCGCCTCCTAAGAGCACTCTGCACAAAGTACGCCCCGCGCCTTGGGTTTTTCAGCGCACACTCACATCTTTGCTAGTGCAACACCTGCTACGTTAGCGGCACTGACAAGACGCTACAGAAGTGCGCCAGATGCAGGGTTAGTTCACCGAGGGCCTTTGTTTAAATGAATTTCATTGAGTTGTTCAATACCAGGCTGCAAAGTATTGCTCTAAGGAATGCCAGCGGGCAGACTGGCCGGTTCGTCTACGCTTTTACATGAACTTCCACTCTACTCATACCCCGTCCTTAGAAACATAAACGTAGCTGCCAGTACAACGCAGAGCTCGAGAATGCGCTCAAAGAGCACGAGGCTACGCCTCTAGGGGTCCTCGAGCGACTGCTCCTCCCGAACGGTATCTCGCTCTACGAGCTTGACCAGCGGCTCGAGAAGTGGGTCCGGTGGCAGCACCCGACGCTCATGTGGGCAACCATTCACGCGCTCCGCCTCCCCGACGACATCACCCGCGCGCGCACACACGTCCTGCACATCCGCCTGCAGGCGCGCGATGACCACGGCGACTCGACGGCGAAGTATTTCCGCGTCCTCGACGCGAACGTGGTGGAGGTGGAGGAAGCGCGGAGCTTCCGCGAGCCGTGGCCCGCGAGCTTGGTCGCGCTCAGAGACATGCAGGAGGATAGCGAGAGGATGGGCAGAGGCAGGATCGCGGCGTGTATGGTGGAGTGCGATAGGTTGGCGGTGCAGACGGTGCCGTTTGGGTCGATCAGGAACCTCAAGCATCCCATTGAGTCGCGCTGGAAGGAGGCCTTGATTCAGGACGTGGAGTCGGGGAAGAAGTTCATTCGGCGTGGGTGAGGGCCGCTGCTCTGAAGCGAGTTTGCGAGGCTACCGTCATCTTGCAAGGTCAAAGACTTTCTCCTTGGGTCCGTCGAGGACTCAGCGGGTGCTGCTACGTCTCTATCTTCCCTGCGCATTTACTCCCTGACATGTGTATTATACCCTGTTCTGTCAGGCCAAACGGACGCTTGTGCTCACTCGCGAATGCGCTGTAATGCAATCCAGTGACATTGTTGAATTGTATAAGACAGCTGGAGTCGCCCACACGGGCAGGGGCAAGAGATCCGCAGAAATCTACCGCTAGTATTTGCCAGCATCTCATCCCGGGGCCCAAACCGAGAAGGGTCAGCCGCACATACTTAACTCAAATGACAATTAGGGATGAAACCCCACCCACATTTCCCCCGCGTTGCAAAAGTTCAGGCCTCAGGATTCCTTACATTCTTTTCTCCCCATGTCGAGTGACGGCGCAGTATGCATACTACCGAGTACTCATAGATGGTAAACTTCCTGAGCTGATCGTACTGCCCGGCGCTTCCCTCAGCTATTGTGTTTGCCCCAGCTGGTACGTAGCAAACGCTCACGTCGAACCCTTCAGGGTCGCCCAACCAACCCGATATCCATATTCGAATGGCGCCGCGGAGACGAACATCTTGCTGGGAACCGGAAGCATAGGGAGCCTCCGTCAGGACTCAGGATCGCGCCGGGCGGCCCATCGCAATTCCATTCCTCGCTGTCGCCTTCCAGTTCACGGGTGTCCCCTGCCGGGGCCTGAGTCGGGCTGATGAGATCTAGGGACTGCAGTGATCTCACCTTTTCCTGCGTCAATCCTTCCCGGAGATCTGCTCGCGCTCCCGAGCCGACGCCGGTGAGGACTGTTTGAGTCGTGAGCGCCGTTAACGGTGGGGACAGAAGGCCGCGACGTCGGGCGCGTCTGTGGAATCAGTGGCTTCTCAGGATGTCAAACTGTTATGTAGCTCGGGTAGCCTGGGGACGGGCACTTCGTTCGCGGGAACGTGTTCTGGGGTACTTAGCTTCTTAGTCCGAGGGACGCGGCTGTAGGGTCCCAGCGTCATTCGTGAACAATAAGATGACTTACCACAGTGGAGCTCGTAATTCAACCTTGCAACGACCTTGCGTCTCGACAAGATGGGTGACAACACTGCGCAGGTACTTGGGTCTGTGCCGCATCAGTGCTTCTGCGAACGATGGGTGGGACAAATTGTCCAGAGTGGTCGCTCTTGCCAGCGCAATTCAACAATTGCATCATGTCGAAGCACATACAGTACAAGCGAGCCCGAAGAATATCCTTGGGGTGCGCCGTCCATCAAGTGGGATGCACCGCGGAAAGCCCTGGTTCCCGTTTGCAAATGCGAGGTCGGCCGAGCACCGCAAGCGTGGAATGTCCGGTGCGCAAACGCACGTCCATAAGGAGCTAAATCTCCAGGAAGTCCTCCTCCTCTTCGATCAGCAGCTCGAGGAATTTGACGAACGACGCTGCGGGGAAGCCGACGACGTTTTGGTAGTCGCCGTCCACCTTGCGGACAGCATGCCGCCGAGACCCTGACGGCGGTGGCACCTCTCGCGTTAGCACCATCGCCGCAGTTGCGGATTGAATGGACGGAGTGCAGCGTACCTGCACGGCGAAGCCACCCGCACGATCGAGCCCCTCCCCACTCTCGACGTATGCCTCAAGCAGCTCCTTCGGGTTCTCCGCGAAGTGGACCAACGTGCGCTCGTCTATTGACCTGAACAGTATCGGGCGTGCCGAGGAGGGTAAACGTTAGGATTTGACGTGAGCGATCATCGCACGTCTAGAGGTATACGTACTTGATCTTGTAACCTGGCGCCTCGAGCACGGGGTAGACTGGCGGCGTGACGGCATGAGACTTATTGCCAGGCGGACGGGTGGACTGACGTACCGACTGAGACTCCAGTTACGACCTCGCAGATTCCGCCGTTAAGGTCAAGAAGCATTCTATAATTGTCTGATTTGTCTATCGGCTTCTCGAGGAGGTCTTGCGATCCGAGGGGAACGTCCGAAGGCATGCTTGATAGCCCCGGAGAAGGGTGCGTGAGGACGACCGTGTCGGCTACGCATCATGGTTCAGTCCCAGATCATCGAGCATACTGGGTTCCGAGCAGCATCACTTACCGCCTATGACCAAGTCCGGCGCATCGTCTGGGTTCTCTCGCTACAGCGTAAGTTGAGTGTCACGCATCACGCAAGCATTACAGATTCCACCAAAGTCCATTACTCACCACCAGCTTCTCGTAGACCTCTACTGCTTTATGCGTCGCAGTCGCCACCGGGTACTCATGGATGTCCTCGAATGAACTAGCAGGCAACGTCTCCTCGAACGTAGAGGGTATGATCTCCGGTGAGAGGCCCTGTTAAGCACATCCGGCATGCGATCAACAGTCCGATGCACACGTTCAAGCTGCCGTACCCACAAAGGTCTGCAGTATATCTTTTCTCCGCGGGCTGGCCGACGCAAGAATCACTCGTTTCCCGACTAGCTTCTTGAGAGAGGGGAGCTGCAGCGCGTGCGGGAGGACGCAGTTGTGGTCCGGGAGCGTGATCTTCTCGCTATTTGAGCCGAATAGCCCGAACATTGTATTGAGCAGTGTGCTCTATATGGGGGTATCCAGTGGTCTTATAGGCTGGTTGGAGGCAGAGACGACGAGCACAAGTAAGCGGAGGTTGCAACGGAGAACGCGGTCGTCGCAGTGGTGCGGTACACTACGCGATCTCGATGAAACGATCACGTGCCGCTCGAATTGACGTCTCCGAGTCCTACACGTTCGTCTGGACTTGGTTGGTACTCACCACTCTCACTGTGCTCTGCCATACAACCCAGTCAAGGCCTCGTTATGCGCGGCTAGCCTATCATGAGAGTGTAGGTATCTAATCTCCTCGAGAAGGGAAAGCTCGCCGCTGGCTTGAGATACTAGTCAGGTACAGTTCATGTCAACTTCTTCACCGTGCATGCTGATTACATTGCATCACACAGCTGGCACTGGCAGGCTTGCTCGACTATCACGATTCACGCGATACACCAAGACAGTCTTCTTGTTGCAAGGTATCGCCAGGGTATCGCATCTGTTTTCTGCCTCGAAGGTACTGTGATGCTCGTGCGCACTTTCTGGGATCCTCATTCTGCCTGTATAAAGACGCAGGCGGTATTCGTTCGCAGTCGTCCATATAATCACATCTCGAACGGAGGCTCCCTTCTAGCATTCGCTCGTCAAGGTACCGATGAGGTGCCCAAGGGCCAAGAGGCTCGCGAATCCGATCGGGGACCTGCGGGCTATCCTCGTTTGAGACATTAGGTATTCGTGACGTCCACGCCTCGTCGAAACTCATCATCCACGCGGTCCCAAGCAGATTACTTCTTGGCTTCATTCGACCCCCGAATCTTGTGCCTGTCTTCGCATCTCACTGCTAACCAACTATAGGCAATCCTGCAGTACCCCGAGCCGGAGTGATGGGTCGAGTGCATCAACGGTACCTGCGGTAAGTTTGAATCTCATGAGGGGCTCATTTGACTAGCGCGTATCGGGTTTGGCTGGCAACAAGGACCTCAGTCCCTGTCGAAGTCGGGCCACCTTAGCCTTCTTCGGATCCTGCTCATCCATCTCGACACCTCATTGCGTCGAGGGTAACTACGTACCAATCGCTCATCCTCCGAAGGGCTGCAGGTAAGGGATGCGTCATCTCAAGAAACTCCCGACTACACCGAAATCACACTGTTCTCGCACCCCCTCAGCCCCCTGCCTATCTTGCTGAGGCAGCAGTCAGTATGTAGGTATTTGCGCGCACCCATCGTCCCCTGGTTTAAGTTACAACATGCTCTACCTGTGCGCAACAGCAAGCAGCGCGCTGTCCTCTGACGGCCCGTAACCGACTGCACAACTGGGCTCCGTGTCCTGAGATATGGTTATATGGTGAGTTACCCGTCTATTAACTTGGAACTTCCCGTAGAACGCTTCGGCTGTACATCAAAGCTACAGTGTCATACACGAACAAGATAAAGAAAGAAATGCTACAGAAATCATGTCAATTCGTACATCCTTGATCGATCTACGATCGCAATTACTGCACGAGCAGCTCCTTCAGCTCGCCGTTCTCAACCATCTCCTGGATGATATCCAGGCCGCCCACGAACTCGCCGTTGATGATGAGCTGCGGGAATGTCGGCCAGCTGTTAAGCACCTTCAGGCCCTGCCGGACGGAGTCGTCGCTGAGGATGTCGAAGTGCGAGTAGGACACCTCCTGCTCGGCGAGGAGGGCGACCATCCGCCGCGAGAAGCCGCAGCGCGGCGCGTCGGGCTCGCCCTTCATGAAGAGAACAACCTTGTCCTTGCTCATGAGGCCGCGCAGCCGCTCGTTCAACTGTTCTTGCGTCTCCTCCTTCTCTGGCTCTGCGGGCGCGGCGTCGGTCTGGGCGAGCGCCTTGATGGAGGGCTTGGAACGTGCGTGGGTGGTGATGGCGTCGGTGAGAGCGGATGCGTCTGCCCCTGAGATTCGGGCAAGAAGAGTGTGTCCCTGCGCAAACGAGATATCAGGTACACAGATAGTACTCGATGAATTGAGGAGCGTACTCGGAGGACAATGAATGCAGGTACTGCCTCAATCTCAAACGACTCTGCAATGTCCGATTGCTGCTCTGCCTCGACCTACGTTCACAGAGGCGGGTAGATCCGTCACTTTAGTACCCCGAATTCTACATTGCGATGCGGTCGTACCTGAAGCACCATTACCTCCGGTATTCTTTCCCAACTCCTGCACAACTTCGTTCATCTGCTTGCAGGGCTCCGCCCATGGTGCCCAGAAGTTGATCAAGGATACTCTCTCCAAGTCTGTAGAGAGCAGCTGCTGGAAGTGATCGGCCGAGTTGACCTCATGAAAGTTCTCCAGTGTTGTGGGACGGGCATGATGTCTGTCTCTGATGCGGTATGCTGGGCTGTTGATGGCAGGGGCGGCGAGCGTCGTGGTAGAGCGAGCAGAACGAACGGCGGGGACCTCTTTACGCTCGACCGTGACTAACTGCAGTCATCTGATAAGATGAGGATGTCGCCATCCCGGGCTTTCCCAGGCAAGATAACTGATCAAAAGACCGCTCCTGATTGGCCCGCGCTGTGGCTGACATCTCCCAGTGTCGGTGTTGGGTCGGCCACCGAGCTACGAGCTCTCAAGATCCCAAGCTCAAGCTCCGAGTCGACCTCGAGGTAGAGTCCTGCGTAATACCTCCTCGAGCATAGGCGTGGAGGCTGTCTGAAATGGAACACGCAGGGTAAGATGCCTGTCATCACGATATCTGCGTGACAAAGTGAATCAGGTGCACGACCACTCTTGAACTCTACGTGTGACCCAGGAACGTTCACACAGACGAGAGTCAAAGTCAACCTGCGGTACATAGCATAGAATTACCGGCGGATATAATGTAGCACATACAACATGCGAAACAGCACCTTCACACGACATGCGCCTCGACTCGGTCCCGCAGAATGGAAGCGGAGTAGAACGAGCGGTCAGGGTAGAACATCTCACAGCCCGTGCTCCAAACTCCAGGCAAAGAGTGCGCGATACGGGGAACCTGAAGGGGGCTCTCACGAGAGGCGTCGACCCGTCTTGAAGCTTGAAATATTGAAACATGACAAGTTATGGATGCTTGTCTAACCACTCGCTGACACGGTCGATAAGTTCGGCCTTCTTGCCAGACACCGATTGGCTCTTGCCCTTGAGAAATTCCTGTCAGACAGTCACGTTAGTGCTCGTGATCGAATGCGATTGGGCCGTTGTATGCAGTCGCTGGCGACGCTGAGACGCAGCGGACGAGACTGGTCATTCTGGACACCACTTCCCAGACATGCCCGCAAGACAAGCACAGGGCTGTTAGTGAAGGGACGAACCTTAAGCTGGTCCACTCGAAGCTAGGCAAGATACAACGGTTAGTCTTCCCATGTCAGAGAGACGGTGCGAGCGCACCTTCTCGAGCTTCCCGACTTCATACTTGCTCCGGATCTCCGCTTCGTCCACGCTTACGTCCTAAAATAGCAATGTTGAGATGACAATGTCACGGACATATCAAGGCAGAGTATCATCTGCCTTACCGCTTTGCGCTTCGAGCCGGTGGTAATGATGGTCATGTTTGCCGACTCGTCCTTCAGCAAGGCCTCTTTCCACGCCTTCATGAGCGTGCCTGCGCGCTGTCAATCCGTCCGGGATGGCATCAGCGCCAAAATGAGCTCGGCCCCGTATATTCTAGTTTCGCGACGGTGGGAGTCGCACGTACCTTGTGCATTTGATCATACTTCGGGATGGTCATGTCCTCGAACGCCGCGGGATCAAACTCCTCCCTGAATGCACTGGCTTCGAGCTGCGCGTTATGATATCCCAATGCTGCGCGCAGATGCGAATGAGCGGATCAAGCAAGCGAAACAGCGGTGAAATGAAGTGGTCAGGCGAGCAAAGTCAACAAATCCGCCAACACGATCTCACCAGGATTGGGATGAGCATCCGGATTATAGCCACCGTTCTTATTCTTCACCGTGAGCTTGTCTATGAACTTCCGCGCCTCGTCTTTCAATTCATCGGAAGCTGTCGGGATTTCGTCGAGCCCGCGGGGCGGCATCAATACGGAGTGTCATTTAGATGCGGCAGATTCAGTGTGGGATGGCGGAGGCATGGGTGAGAACAACGACCGGTCGGAACTGGCCTGAGCATGCTTACCACGAACACTTTCCTCGACGGGAGCTGCCCTGATGTCATCAGCGAACGGTAACGGGATGAGGTGGAAGCCAGCTGGCTCGTGCCACCCTCCTTCGTCCACCTTCTCTTCCTGTAAACGGTCGGTAGCGTTAGTGTGAATGTTTAGCCATCTACCGCGTAACACGCAGGTAATGAAGGATTGATCTGAGATGGCGGAGGAGCCACTATCTTGCTCCGCCGCATGCGCGCACTGTGGGAATAGCGGCCGTAGGACAAGATGCTCACATACCTGAGGCAGCAGCGCACAGAACTGCGGTGATGCGTTGCGTCGTGTGATGGTCAGGACCAAGCCTATTCTCTTTTTATTGATCATAGTGCGCAATAACGCGGTGAAAGTCCGCTTGCTGCCAGAGTATGTCTATCTCAGCCTCCGGTGTGAGCGAAAGTCCCCGAAACAAATTGCAGAACTCTAACCATCTCGTCTGGATAGATGAACAAGGAGTGCTTGACATTGTCCTCGAAAACGAGACTTGATCGATTCTTGAAACCAAGCAATTTGATGACTGCGTAAACATTGAGTTTCTGTCGTACGCCGCACACTTAAGGCGGCTTACTAGGATCTAAACCCAATGTGCGGAAGGACCGTAACTCGTCCGCTGTGTAAAAAACCTTGATAGCAAGAGGCGCGATATTCATGAGATGTCCGTTGAGCAGACTAGGCCATGCGCAGAGCTGTAAACTCACCCTGCTGTTGGCTGGTGCAACTCTCAGCCCATATCCACCTTCATCCTCGTCCTCCGCCGATTCCGCGGTCGCACCGAGCTCCATACCATACTGAACCCGCGCCTTATCGGCTTCCACTTGCGTGTCCTGGTGATGAACGCCACATGAGCCCGCCAACACCCAAGACCAATCATATTCCCTCGTACCTCATCCACATACACGGTGCGGGAATTGGCGACTTCCATTCTGCCACCAAGCTCGGCGAAGTATTTGTACGCGCCCCTCTTCTGCTCCGTGATCAGGCCATACCTATCGGGAGGTTCTAGACTCGGTCTCGGGACGGGACCATCCTATCGGACGCGACGCACCCTTTCACTCCAATCGTGAAGTCCTTCGCGAGCTGGAAGGGCACGCTGAACTGGGCCCGTTTCGGCACTTCGCGGATCCGCATTTGCTCTAGCAGGTCGTCGACGCGAGCTATTGAGATTGATTCCGGAAGAACGTTGCCGCTCGCGTCATCCTCGTCCACCACATTGGTCGGGAGGAGCACGGACTGCGGGCCAGGTCTGTCCAGTAGTCTCGTGCGTCAGTTAGAAGCAAACTCACCGAGTAGAATCTAGACGGGTCGAAAGATTTCTCTTCCGTGCTGATGAAGAACGGCTCAACGGTGACTCCCGCTTGCACCAAATCCTAGGGACAGATTTGAGCATATCTTAGGGGGCGTAGGTCTATCGAGCACAGTTGCCTTACAATGAGCGTCGTCCGCGCGGTAGTGATTAGTCTGTCCTTGGCAGCGCCTGGGTGAGGGTCGTCTTCATCCGTTACAAGAAAGACACGCTTCGTGGCGGTCTTAGGAGCCCTGAAACACGTTCGAGTGCTCATTCAAAATGACACTTGCTACTGTGGCTTACCCGTCGCGGATGACCCAGTTGCAACTAGTGAAGACATCTCCCATTGGCACACGACCCTCTGTCATGGGCGGGAAACTCTCGCGCAAGTAGTTGGGGTCCTCTCTGGCAGCTTTACCCGCGACGGGCACTCTCAGTATTGTACATTGCTTCCAGCTTGCCGTGACTGACCTTCGAGCAAGCGCATTACTTCCTGCACGCTCGGAGCGTTGATAGTCTCTATTGGTTGGTAGACGAAGTTTCCCTTCTTGATTTCGGCACTCTGACCGTTGCTTTCGTTGCGTCTTGTCTGTGGCGTGAATGAATAATGATTGCATGGTATGGGCAGCACCGGAGTTCACCGTGTTGAAGAGCATTATCCCTACTGCGTCGTTGGGGCCAACCATGACCTTACGTTTCTCAATGTTCATCGCCGCCTCTAGCGCTGTATACAGATGGCACGTTTGGAGGTCTTCATACTTCGGGTCCTCGTATAATTCAAGCATGGATGGCGAGCAGTCAATACAGAACAAGATAACATCCTTCTTGCCTTCATAGTGCTGCGCGGAGGAGGTCATAGACCATTGAGTATACCCAGTTCTGCAGTACTCACAGATGCGTCTTCAAGCTCTTCTTCCTCATCCTCCTCAATCCTGTTCCAGTCTTCGTATGAAGCCATTCGCGCAGAAGATCAACCTGCTACAGCTGTTACAAGTTTGCTTTTCAGCCAATTCACAGTATCAAGGAAGGGCGCGTCAGATAGCGAAAGTAGCGGTCGCCGACAAGAGTGACTGTGGCCCTATTCAGACGCGTCGGCGCGAGTCGACGCGACTCACCCGACCGTGACGCGCCTTCGAGCGCACGTGCCCCAGCTCCACAATCAGTCACACAATCCCGGAAAGGCAAGTCATCTCCTTCGCTTCGTCTTCCGTGTGTACTTCGAAACTTCGAGTATCCCAGCGTCGTCGTTCGTGTTCGTGCTTGCTGCAGCCCAGGGTAAGCGCGACTCGGAGCAAGCTCATTTTGGCCACAAACGTGCCCTTCAAATTGGTATGTGTCCCGAATCGCCAGGCATTTCCCGGAGCTGCGCGTTTGGAATCACGCTGCGCAGGAGAAGCACCTCTTAGCACAGAGGTCGCCACGGCGACTCGAGCGTATGATGGGCGAGAGCCATTCGAGACCGCTGGAAATGCTGTCTGCCGAATTTCAGAGGGGCGTGCTGATGATATTTTCGGAATGCAGGTATCGTGTAACATGGCCACTGCGCCTGATTTACCACTACTCCGTGCGGTCGATATCGGAGAGCTCGTGAAGCTCGATGTGCCCACGACGAAGATCCGCACGGACGAGGATGTCGTTTACTGGAAGAGGACGCGTGGATATCAAGACTTCGGCCTATTTTTGCGACGCTTGAACGAATCGGTCGTGGGCCACAATTACCTTACACGGAACCCGTGGGCGATGTCAGAACGCGTCGTCGCTTTCTAGTACGAGCAAGCGTTGACTCAGGATGTTCTAGGCGACGACCAGGATGGTTGCCCTCTTGGACACCCTCGACGGCTGGATCGATGAAATTCCCCCGCTGCCAACGCCCCAGCGGTTTGGCAATCTCGCCTTCCGCGCATGGGGCAAACGTCTAGAAACTGTGCGGTGTCCTCGCCGTCATTGATGAAGTGCATCATGTCTGATACGAGTGCAGGAAGGCGAAGCCGTCCTCGCTAAGCTCCTTCCCGGAACTTTGCAGCCTGCCATACCTTATCTGTCGCCCTACCTCCTGACGTCTTTCGGGTCGTTCACGCGCATGGACTACGGGACAGGCCACGAGGCATCCTTCGCGCTCTTGCTTTTGTCCCTCACCTTGCTTCGATTTTTCGAGCCGGAGGCTCGGACGGAGCGCGAGTTGGTCCTCTATGTCTTCCAGCGGTACCTGCGTTTATGCTGGCGGTTGCAAGATGTGTATAACCTGGAACCAGCCGGAAGCCACGGCGTATGGGGGCTCGACGATTACAGCTTTCTCAGTTACATATTCGGGAGCGGCCAGCTTCGAGGTAAGAATATCCTTTTACGTGAATAATCTGCGGTTTAGCCGGTGCGTTCTCGACAGATCAGACAGAGATACCCGTCAACGCCATTTTGCACCCGCCTCTTCCGCCGGCAAACCTGTATTTCATGTCTATCATGCGCATCCACGAAGTGAAACATGGCCCGTTCCACGAACATTCGTCGCAGCTTTATTCTATAGCCGTCGGCGTATTATCGTGGTTCAAGGTGAACTCGGGGCTCTTCAAGATGTACGAGGCATGTCTCATTGCTAGCCCTTCTGTTCCAGCGACATTGGTCGACTAACAATGACACCTTGATGCAGGCGGAGGTTCTAGGTAAGCGGGTGGTCGTGCAACACATTCCTCTCGGTGGTCTACTGGACTGGGATAATACTGTTGGACCACCGTCTGGGCAATCGCAGCCATTCAGCACCACTCCTGTGACTGCTCCGCCACCGACATCTACTTCGTTCGCCTCCGGGACATCCATACAATCCCGGAGTCAAACAGGTTTCGGTGCGCACTCCAGTACCATCCTCCCCCCTCTACCGACTCGTCGAGCAAACCCCGGTTCGAGTCGGACAGTGCATGGTCGTCCTGGATTCGGCGACACCAGAGGTATTCTCCCTGGGCGCTTACCGCTCGGCCCCACTGCCAGTACGGCTCTGCGACCCATCAACGCAGGTGCGGTCGGAGCAACGACTTCGCCTGAAGGTCCGTCCCGCTCGCCTACGCCGACTAATCGCGGGAGCAGTCAGACGCAGCAAGGAGTTGGCGGGACATGATGACTTCTGCAAGGCGCGAGAGTGAGCCCGAAGAGCAGTCCGCTATCACTGTAAAGCTACGGTATTTTCCGTGTAGACACAGGTGTCTTACATCCCATATACGTATCCGCAAAAGTAAGTAACTTACGAGGTGGGTTCCACGCTGTGTGCCTGTGCGCCGTGCGCTCCACCGCACAGGTGAGCCGCGCCACAATACACGTGGCATCCGGCAAGTGCCGAAGCGAGACATCGATTGGAGAGAAAAACTGGACGGACCGCCGCGCTGCCTACCCCGTCGTCGTCCACAACCCCCCTGCTCACTGTCCTCTCTGCCGTCGTGCCTCCAGAGCTGCGACGCGGAGACCTGAATCCTCCACAATTCCTGACCAGTCGCGAAACGCCGATCTCCGTCTCTTGACCCTTGAGTGCGTCAATGTTGTTTTTCGGATGACGTGACAGAACTGATCCAGGCCGTGATCGCATGTCTAGGTGGTCATCCGTCCGTGGTTCGTACACTCAATCCTTACATCCTGCAGCCATGATACTGAACTGCAGTCCTCGTCAGGTGAACCTCCCTGACAGGCCTAAAACGCTCGTGGTAGACACATCAACAGCCAACACTCAGATTCCCGCCTCCCGCTTCCCCTGCTCTGCTTTTTTTAATTTCTATTTCTCCAAGACCCAACCCGTCCTCGCTGCACAGGCGAGGATCCCGCTCCGACTGAAGTAACCCGCACGTTACCGTCCTAACCCGCTACGGCGGGGGGCTCGGTAATTCGGGTAGAATACCACCAAGAGAACACCACGCGTTCGCGCACCTAGTTCCTCAACCTTCGCGCTCCGTCGCTTTCGTGCATCGCTGTCCACGTACGACGCGGTCGTCCGCACGTTTCAAGCTATAGATCCCCACGCAGATCTTGCCGGTTCGACCGAACCCCTCGATATCCCAAAACGAATGTCTCAGCTCGAGATCCTCACGGCCCGCAGCGCCCTCGAGTTCGATTTCGACGTGATCTCATGCTCGCCGACGCACTCGAGCTCGCTCTCGCGCTCCTGCAAGGACAAGTTTGCGAACGCCCTTGTCAGCGGCCTGCTCTCGTCGCCCACCCACTCTGCCCAGGGTCATGACAAGGTTGGCACCCCCGACTCGGACCGGGTGCCCGACAACGACGTCACGATCCCTGGCTTACCTCCGCTCCTCCGTGGACACCCGGACGTCCACCTTAGGAACGGCGTGATAAACGCTACCCAGCTGGCCGCCGAGGGAGAGACAGATGGGGAGAAGGCGTTCTTTGTCGCTGATCTGAGCTACGTGCTCAGGCAGCATGAGAGATGGAAGGCTAACCTCCCGGAGATTCAGCCGTTTTATGGTGCGCCAAGTGTCGTGGTCCCGCGTTTATATGGCGGTCTCTGACGCTGGTCATGTCGTCTTATTCAGCTATCAAGTGCAACCCCGACCCCTACGTCCTCCGTCTTCTCGCCGCGCTCGGTACCGGGTTCGATTGCGCGTCCATGGGAGAGATCTCGCAAGTGACAGGCCTGGGTGTGGACCCGTCCCGTATCATCTTTGCGAACCCGTGCAAGGCGGTGTCGTTCGTCCGGAACTCGGCCAAGGCGGGCGTCGAGATGATGACGTTCGACAACACAGACGAGCTGTACAAGGTCGCGCGCGCCCATCCCGGTGCCAAACTTGTCGTGCGCATCCTCACGGACGACTCGAAGAGCCTGTGCAAGCTCGGGCTCAAGTTCGGCGCCCCGCTCGTCACCGTGCCGGCACTGCTGGCGAAGGCGAAGGAGCTAAACCTGGACGTCATCGGCGTGAGCTTCCATGTGGGAAGTGGATGCTACGATTCGTCCGCGTTTGCAGACGCCGTGCAGCGCGCCCGGGCTGCCTTTGACATGGGTAAGGAAGCCGGGTATGACTTTACCCTCCTCGACGTTGGTGGCGGTTTCGAGGATGGCAGCTTCGAGGCCACGGCTTCCATTCTTAGAGATGCGATCAGTGAGCACTTCCCGGACAGGGAGCATATCAAAATAATTGCCGAGCCTGGGAGATACTACGTCTCGAAGGCGTTCAGCCTGGCGGTGAACGTGATCGCCCGGCGCGCGCCTCCTGCGGTGGAAGACGGAGCGCAGGACATGGAGGTGGACCCTGAGCAGCCCTCGGCGATGTGTATGTTTCGGTGCCCTTGAAGTATAAAAGCGGGGACTAACTAAAGTTGTGCTTGCAGACTATATCAACGACGGCGTCTACGGGTCATTCAATTGCGTTCTCTTCGACCACCAAGCTCCGCAACCATACGTGCTCTCCCTGAATGGCTCCTTCCATGTGCCTTCCTCCGAGCCCTTGCAGGGGAGCAGCGTGTGGGGCCCGACGTGCGACTCCATCGACTGCGTGTGCCCGATGGCGCGTCTGCCGGGCTCCCTGCGCATCGGGGACTGGCTGGGCTTTGACAACATGGGCGCGTACACGATCTGCGCGGCGAGCCAGTTCAACGGGTTCCAGGTCAGCAAGGTGCTCTACACCGCCGGGGGCGGCGCGGATGCGGTGGCGGTCCGAAACGCGCTCCGGGGGCTTGAAGGCTAGAGGCGATGTTCTCATGCATGACAGACTGGTCGAGTAGTGTTTCCGGTTGACGTGATGGACGAGATACAGACTTGGCTCCCACGTACCTAGCAGCGAACGAACAAGAACACGTCGTGCGCATCTCATCTGAGGAGGGCGCGAGATAGCGGGAGTAAGCGGCTGGACCGCCGGGCGTGCCTGCCCGGCGCTGGATCGGAGGCGGTCGCACGGTCTCGGTTCCGTGCCATGCGGTGCCGGGACCGCGGTTGTGTGGCGGCCACGAGGGACAGGCACCCGCCGCGGCGTGGCTGCTCGCTGCTCGCCGGCCCTCCCCGTGACGTAGCTTCGCCGTCGACGCCGCCCCGAGGCCGGGCGATCTGCAGCTGATCGAAGAGGCCACGGCGTGTGCGCCGCCTGCCTTTTCCGGCAGCGTCCACCTCGGTCCTCGATGCGCTCGGCCGGATCCCTCCACTGCCCGGGCGGCTCGCTAGAAGCGGTTGTGCAAGAACGCCGTGGGCGCATTCCGCCCAACCAGGGAGCTTAGCCAATGCACAACTCTAATCTCTCCCATCACATGCCCGGTGCGTGATCTTCTTGCTCAGCCCTCCGTCCCCATAAGAGCGCGACGGCCCAGGTCGGTAAATAAATCTCTCGCTCGTCGTCCAGCTGCGCAGCAGCGGTAGCAAGCTCGGCAGCCTTGGTACCGCAGTGTGGTTTCGGTCACCCCGTTTCTGACCAGCGCGCAGCGTTGCCACCGCCCCGGTGCAGCTCTGTGATCGAGGCGTGTGAAGCTGCTCTTCCGCAACGGCGGTCCCGTACGACGTGGGGACGCTGATGATGTTACGACCTTCCGCATCTCTGCGCAGACACGCACAGCGGCATGAGAACCCCCGTTCGTACCAGCGGCTGGGCCCCGCTCGTAAACCTTTTGCCGCAGGACTTGTCCCGCGAGCCCCGGCCCAGCGGTCTCAACAATTGCAGATGCGGATCTCGTCTCCAAAATGCACGGAGTTTCTGATCGTACCCCATCTTAGTATATCTACCCGATGCTGCCGAGCCTCGGTGCCTTATTCGTCCTTACGTGCTGCTATTGCTCGTTCCATTCGAAGAGAACCGCTTTGCTGCGGTCGGAGGGCACGATCATATCGAATATATTCGTTGTCTTCGTGATGTGAAGCCTGGCCCATCACCACTCGTGGTTCTTCCGTCTCGAGCAACGTTGCCGCATCCCTGCTTGTGCCCTCATTGCAGAAGCTGCACGCTTATCGTGGCGTCCGTGTACCTATATCCCGCAGTCAAACCCGCCCGTCGTAAAGTCCCCGCGCGCACGTCTGAGCTTAAACCGCTCCTATTCTTGTGATAAACCCGAGCGCCGAGCGCGACACTTCCCTTTCCTGTCCCGTGAGTACGTCCATGGCCCTAGGACCCAATCGCTCTGCGAGCATGTCGTCTGGGTTGCTTCTGGTGAGTCGCTCCGTCTCTTAAGTCGTGACAGTCGAGTAGAGCGTCGGGGTCTGCACGTAGGATCCATGTCCGTACAAACATCTGAACAGTCGACCAGCGGCCCTCGCTTCCGGCCGTACGCTAGCCCAAACCATCATGTCACGAAGGGTCGCTACATAACAAGCAATGACCCTAGAGGGTATATGTGAGTGAACATGGAATTTTAACTCGAGAACTCAGTCTGAAGGTTCTCTAGCCCGGTGTACGAGTACCCTTTAAATGGCCAGTGGATAATGCTGGACATGGACGACGGGTATGTTCTCTGGACGGGTATCTGGAAAGGTACGTATACTTGCGAATGTGGCTGCCTACGCTCACAGAAGATTCTCGTAGCCCTGGGAAACAACAAAGGTGTGTACTGTGGACATCCTTGCCATCTAACCAGAGTGGCGTCTAATGTAGAGCTCGCTAGCGGACATTGTCAAAATAATAGACTCACAGCCGGACCTCGCTTCTCAGCTACGGCGAGTCCGTGGTGGCTATCTGAAGATTCAGGGAACCTGGATGCCCTACGAGATTGCGCTTCGTTTAGCACGTCGGTCAGTCAGCTTCTGACTACATGAAATCTGCTGCAGCTCATGAAGGCTCCCTCAGTGTGGCATGGCCTATACGACATGACCTCGTTCCCCTGTTCGGGTAAGTCATTTGTCGCTGCTTCGTAAAAGCTACGTCGTCTAAGCTCAGTACTTAGACCCACTTTTCCAACTACTTGCCTGTCGCCGGACCAACCGGGCTATGGCCAAATAGTCAGCCCTGGAACTGGTAAGAGGAGGCCGCGCCGCAGCGCAGCCACCGATGGTTCCATCGACACAAGACATGCTTGGACCGTCATCTCTGACTCGCCCGATGGTCCTGCTGCCGACAGCCGCGCCAGCTCATCGCGGACTTTCCACCAGCAGACCATGTACGCCAACGGCTCCTCAACCCAGCACACGCAGGTCGACTCCCCAGTCATGCTGCACGTCCCATACATCGAGCGACCGCGCCCCGTGTCGGAAGCGGGTCCCTCGAATAGTCAGCATTACGCTGCATCGCGCAGGACTCACCGCCTTCGGACAGCGGCAGTGTCATGCGGTATTCGCCCTACCCCGCCAGCCCTGTGCACACTCGTCTCGCTGCGGTGCGCGAGCCAGCGCACTCGAGAAGCATCACTTTGCCCTCGCTCCAGCCTCGAGGAGAGGACGACGGGGAGGCGACGACATTGCCTCCGATCTCGGCTATGACCCGGCCACCAGGCGGTGTTCACGATGACCCCATGGCTATCCTACGGCGCCTTCAGTCTGACGACGACACTAGCTCTCGGACATCATCCACGGAGCGCTCCTCGCACGGGCGGCGACCATCCGTCCCAGAACCTGCGCATCGCCTGTGAGCACCGCTCGTCCATAAATCTTACGACCGCGCCGCTGACCGCGCACCAGGTCAGACGCCTCGTACGGCGGCGGGCGGGTGCCCTCCGCGCATCGGCTGTCCCGCAGGAGCATATCCCCGCCGCCCGCCGCCGAGCGAGCTCCTCCGAGTCGGTCCACTTCGACAGCGGCGGCGGCGGACCGTTCGCCCCCGGCGAACGCGAGCACCGTGTCGCAGCTCCCGCCGTCGCTCGCGCGGTCTCTGCTGATGCCCCCGCCGCCGAGTCCCCATCCCCATTCGGCCCCGCGGGGCCTCGCAGACCCACAACGGACTGCAGACGGGTCCTACTGCGGCGCAGCTGCGGACGACCGCCGTCGGTCGTGGAGAAACGCGCCTGGCGACCGTGGTGAACGAATGCATCACGGATCTCATCTCGGGATGTTTGAAACTGTTGTCTGTTCCGGATATGCAGTCGATTTGTTGTGCACGTTTGCTGTCCCCGCCTGTCTAATTGCTTCCCGGTACAAGTCATACCCTCCGCATATGTCCGCCGTATAGTGTACAAATACATTGACTGCGTTTAGTGTACGGCTAATTACTCTGTAGACATATATGTCTAGATACTGCTTGACTTCGTCCGAGGCACCGTGGCCGTCGGACGGCCCGCCCTGGGATAATACATCGATACAGCACTTAGCCTGGCGAAGGACGCCGCCGTCGACGCTTCCAGTACGTAAGCTGTGCGCCATCTTCTTCGGTCCGTGCCTATCAACGTCGACGGCCGGACTGAATTGAAATCCAGGGCGAAAGTGGAAGACGCACTCTTGTCGCCGTCGCCGCTTATCAGATAACCACTGGGCCAATCAGAGCGGGACCGTAACCGTGTCTCGCAACGATCCCTCGAGTGCCAGTGGGAGCCGGAGGCTGATTGGCTTGCGCCTGACCCATCCGCGAGGAGGAGCATGTCCCCCCGCAATCAACTTCTTGTGCAGCGGACCCTGGAGCCTGGGAGCGCCACTGCAGCGTGTCCCGCGGGCTGGCCTCATGGGACGCGACTCGTATCATGGCACGACCGACAGAGGTGCCCTTTGAGCCTCCTGTATACGGTACTTTGAAGTGGCATCGTTGGCAGATGCAGCTGCCATTGCGGCGTGCCAGCGGAGATAACTTCAGCGCACTGATCCAATGACAGCATAGGCTGTCACGAACTGTCTCGTTGGACCGACGAAGGCCGATCGAATGCCAGTGAATGCGCGTACGGACGAGCGGCACCGAAGGGTTTCCCCATGCCACACTGGCGGCAGTGTCTCGAGGATACGGCAGTGTCCGCGGCAGGAAGCGGTTACACGGTCCTCTGTGGATTTTCCGGGAAGCCCTGATGCCCGAAATCTCGTATACCGGGGCTAACGGCCTGGGACTCGCATGATGAATATACGCTTCGGTCTTTTCCAGATGCTCGCGAGACGTTGCGCGTCCATACACTCGCTCTCCTGTAATATGACGAGAAGCGCGCGGGACTTGATGGCATGAATAGGAAGCCGCGAGTACATGCCGGTCGAGGAAACAAAGCCTGGCATTTCCCCATGCAGGCTGCTCGCCACGGGGCGGTACCGAGGAGGCGAAGGGTAATCGAGTAGTATTGGCCGAGGGGAAGTGACCTCACTCAATGTTCGTGGTTGCTTCGGGGTGAAAATAACTGCGGGAAATGAAGTGTCTTCCTATGCCCCGATGACCGAGAACAAAAAGACAATGACATGAGGCCACAACGTGGCCGGTTTCGTGCTTGGTAGATCTAGTTCTGTCCATGACGATCGACCCGAGGAACGGGCGTGCATCGACGGCGTTCTGGACTGTGGCTGCGTGGCCTGACAACGACGGAAAGAAACGGGGGACAAAGCACAAAAATGGAGTCGCGGTGAAGGTCAGTTGACATGCCAATGCCGGAGTATACCCAAGGTTCTCGAGGACGCACCTGTGAGCCTCGCGCGTGCTTCGAGCGAACATTGACAATACTCGAGCCTCTGCACGTGTATTCTGTCATCGTATGTATGCCGCGTAGTATGGATCGGATGTTCGTGCATGAGTACGTTGCTGGGTGCCAGTGGCAGATGCACAATGGCACGTTTCGCGTTGTCTATGTATCCACTTTGCCATGTCCGCGTCCGGGTATCTAAACCCCTTCAGTACACAGAGAAACTCGAAGCAAAGTCAGTAAAGCTTACCGTAGAATTGGGCCATGGCGCAGCTGAACTTACACGCAGTAGCGATGATACCACTGGCACTATGAAGGTTCCACTGTCAAACAAGCACACTGCTATGAGGATGGCGCAGGAACCTTCCCCCCGGAGATTCCGAACCTGACAGCGACAGCTAGCGATGTTAGTTGCAATAGCCGAGAGGGCTATCCAGAGGCCTCTGTGCTGCGCAGTGAGAGCTGGTCACGGTGAAAGCTGTAGAGTTAGTAAAAGGCATCATTAGTAGACGTTTTTTTAATACGACACTCACTACTAGTGTATCACCCGCTCGGGAGAGACTGGATCGCGCACATACGACGGACGTATCCAGCCGTCAGTCTTGTTGACCATGCTGTAACAAGCTTTGACTCCGCTGAGGCATCTGAGTAGCCGTCATCACGAGCTGGTCATAGTGCAACAGTTGGCAATGTTTTACTTGTTTTCCGGTCGAATACCGCTGCGCACGGTTGCCAGAAATTAGCCGTTCCAGCATCCGCGAAGATAATTGCAGACTCGTGTCATCATCCGCCCGGCAAACACCTACCAGTGCACTTTGAAACCTGAGAGCACAGGTAGCTCCGGATGACCCGAGTCTCTGGAAATCTGCAATTCAAGAAGTGCTGGAATAGCTGCTGAGGATACATTTCGAATTGTCCATAAGCGGAAGACTCAAAGCCTTGCATGCACTGCGGACAATCATGGGAAAGAAAATCAACGACACAATAGTCAGCTTAATTTTGTAGGATCATACGACACCCCGGAGTAAAAATCTTTCAGACGCACCACAGCGCAGCCATTGAATAAGGGATCACTGAAATTGTGACTGACCTTAAATCAATTGAATTTGAAGCAGCCTGGGGCCACCGCAGCCTGAGCCTGACATGCCGTGATTCCGAGATTTTCGAGGCCATGACTGAGCGTAAACCAGGAGCTTACAGAGCTGCACACAAAGAGCATGTTGCGTTACTTACAGGATGATCATGAACAGATGAACACGTCGCGCTCGTCGCTCGACGACGACACGTCGGTAACTATGACAGTATTTATCGTTGAAAAATACGGACGACGAGGGATTGACTTGTGACTCTGAGGCCCAAAGAACGAGCGTCGAGGTTGCAGCTTCGAGGTTGCAGCTTCAGGTCACGTGACGTGTCACGGACGTGTCACGGACGTGTCTCGGAGGCGAGGTTCAGCTTCCTGTGGGCATGAGAGAGCAGCGAGCTCGAGCATCATGGTGCACAGGGCCAACGCCCTGTCCCTGTATATGCAGGCGCAGCCGACGAACCGGCGGCAGGCCACGGTGAGTGCACACACGGACCGGCATGTACGCTAACAGCGAGCACAGCGGTGGGCGGGTGAGGTGCTCTCGTTTTTGCGGCCGTTCCTCGCTTGCTGCCCACTGATCTACTAGTAGTGAGCAAGTAGTGACCTTCCCTCCATCCCTACTCCCCTCCTCGCCCGCTGTCTATAGTCGACGTCACCGCCCGCCTCGCAAAAGCGAGGACGCTCAGCGTCGACGGTACCGCCAAGGCGCAGAGACCATCGAGGATCTCAAGACGCCCGGCCTGCGTACATATCCAGGCCCCGGAGCACCCGCTCGAGAACAAATGGTGCGTGTTCATCCCGTGCGCTGCGCGCGCGCCCTGACCTCACACGCAGCACAATATTCCACGACACAAAGTCGACCGTCCCCTTCACGGCCGCCTCCGCCCACCCCGCACGACCGCTCCCCAGCGCGAGCGCGGACCCGCTACAGAACGCGACGCCCTTTGCTGCGCCCGAGAAGGACGAGTACGAGGCGGGCCTGACAGTGATCGGCGAGTTCGAGACGGTCGGGACGTTCTGCCGGTACTTCAACTGGCTCAAGCCGCCCTCGCGGCTGGAGCGCAACTCCAACTACCACACCTTCCAGTCGGGCATCAAGCCGATATAGGAGGACCCCGCGAATGCGCACGGCGGCAAGTAGGTGCTCACGATGAATAACAACCCGCAGCTGCTCGACCACTGCTGGAGCCGGCTCGCGATGGCGCTCGTCGGCGATGACCTCGACAACGAGACGAGATCTGCGGCGCGGTCGTCAGCCTCCGGACCAAGGTTGACCACATCCCGCTCTGGGCGCGCGGCAGGGAGCACGCCGAAGGCATCAGCAGCATCGGCCGCAAGATGGGCCAAGCTCCTCGACGTCTCCGCGGCGGACGGCATCGGGCTCGAGTTCCAGGTGCGTGTCCATCCTCTCTGCGCGTGGTGATTCGCAGCCACAGAAACTCACACCTATTGTACTGCATGATAATGCGCAGACGTGTTGTTCATGCGCGAGCATACACCCTCACCTCGACACGAGTCCCCTGCCTCCGTCATCCCACCTTGCTCCCCGTCCTCAGCGCTCCACTGACGAGCTCACCCGGCCCCTCTCGCCCGCCCCCTCTCGCCCGCCCCCTCAAGTCACGCCGAACTTCGCATGGCGATCCTTGCCCATCGACTCGGCCGAGGCTACTGGTGTTTCCGCCTCGGCTCTTTACCGTTGCTCCGAGCCGAGTGTGCGAGCCGACGAGCGCGAACCCGTGGCATTTGAAGGACTTAGGAGGACGGCGAAGAAGGTCATGTAATGCTTTTCTATGTATACTACTTCGATACAACTATCATGTTCTGGATCAGGGACAGCTGAAGTGATTAGCCAGCCACCTGAGAAGCCTGTGACTGACTGTGACTAGTGCTGACTGATGCTGACTGATGCTGACTGATGCTGACTGATGCTGCTCAGCTGAATGACTAACATGCCATTGCAACAGTATTTAAGGAGGCATGAGTTAGAGGGACATTCAGTAGCACCCTACTATCCACTGAGCAGTAAGTCACTCTTACAGATATTCATATGAGTATACTGAGGTCAAGTACTAGCTTCATCACAGAGGTATACTCTCTGTCATGCTGATCCAATGGGTTATTGACATAGATGTTTAAAGTGACAGTCTCACCAATATGCCAAGGAAACAGAATACTGATGCTATGGAAGCATGTGGGTGTTTTCTTCATACTCATGTAATGGCCCATGGTAACCTGATTACATAGTGGCAACATACCTATCTGCCCCTGAAACTATCAGGATCATTGAGAGCATAAGTGCTGCTGACATCAAAGATTCCAATTCTCCTGTTATATGTCAGATCCTCAGGGAGATAGAGGCTATTCACCAGCCATCAGCCAAAGATGTAAGTCTTTATGAGTTTTCTATGATATATGTCCTCATGCTATAGCTTCAGCTGTCTGTACTGGTGCGCAGGAGTTTAGGCTTACTGCCCAAAGGCACTTCAGCATTCCTGGCTTGGGAAACCCTGAAAACACTACTGAAAGAGAGCCAGTCATCCAGTGGTGTAGTCCAGGCTAGCCATCATGAGAAGAGGACATTGGTATGTCTGGATCTCTCTAACACTGTACAACAGTTAAGGGTTTCAATTTCAGGTGCGCCAGATAGGCCTACTAGGCCACAGCAGTTATGGTCTAGCAGATCTGCTCAGGGCCAGCCCTCATGCCTATATCATTGCTGGTGGCATCAAGCTTAGATTGGTCATTCGCTCCCGCGACCAGGTCCCCCATCTTCCTCTGCACACCCACATGTCAGAATTCACCAATCCAAGACAACCCCATGCTGCCCTGGTTGGGCTGGCTAGTCCCCATGATTACCTTGAAATAGGGACTGAGGAATCAGTGATTATTTTATCTGGCAGTTCTCAAGGTGAGTCAGTATCATTTGGAGGTTTTACATGATTTACACTCATGAATACCCTAGCAGGATATGAGCTTGAGCTAATGTGCATCAGAGGTGTAGCACAACAAGCAGCACTCTCCACCCCTTTGTATGCATGGCTGCATCAAGTGGTTGAGAGTGCATGTAATGAACGCCGGAATGTCAGTGTATGTCTCAGTATGCTGTCAATTAGTATTGTTATTGATGAAAATTTCTTCTAGCCCAGTCATGGTGGACATATGGCCCAAGTTGGACTGAACCGTGGTCCCTGGCATGCCCGTGTGGTAGGCTGGGCCAAAAGCTATACCAGGAACCTGGATCCTTCCATACAGCAATGTCATGATGAAGATGTGATTGGGGCTGTTAGTCTGGTTTGGGCTATGATCAAGGCTGTGGTACCCTCAGAAGCCATCCAAGAAGTTGAGGCATCCCTGGAACAGGCTGAAATGCCCAGGATTGCCACAAGGAATGTGGCTGAAGGTAAGTTGTACACAATGATTTTCACCACAGACCAAAGGCTGATTTGGTATAATCTAGGCAGTGGCTATAAAATCACAGTTGGACAGCAAATATACTCCTTCCCTGCAGCTGAGCGTGGTCCACCAGAAGCATACATGAGTCGTGGATATATTGCGTGAGTGTTTCTCTCATATGATGTACCAAACATCCTGTGTCATAATCTGGCTGTAGGTGGTCACACATTGATAAAGCCTACTGCAAATTTGCATTCTCCCTCTGTGTGGCTAGGGAGCTTGTAACTACTAGTCAGTCTATTCTCAGCATACCCATTCATAGAAGTCACTCATCAATTGCAGGGTACAATGCCCTCCCTAGTGGTGGTGCCAATTTTGTGGATGTTGGCCTGCGGGTTGTCATCAAACAGGCTGCAGGTACACTGATTGGCTTTAAGGCAGACTATAGTCATGGCACAACATTGGCATATGGTGCTGTCAATCACTCTATTTCTATTGCCTTTTCAAGACCACTGGCACAGGCATGGAAGGATTCACTGTTGAATAAGGGGGTCACATCAGCACCTGGGGCAGGGGAGGGAAATCCTGATGTAGAATTGCCTCAATGAACTATTGTACAGTGTGTATATGCAGTACTTAGTCCATTGAATATCACCGCACAGGATGCATGTAGCCTGACATGGACGGCACGCTGCTACAGGCAGTACCCAGTGGTACTCACTTATCCATGTCGGTGCACATTGCACTTCATCCCATTAGCCCTTTGTGCCACCCTTTTACATGCTGCACGTTAGACCGAGCACATAGCGCAGCGCAACTAACTCGCCCTCGACGACGGCCACACCTCTGCCAAGACACGGTCGTGCTCTGGATGGCCCGAACTCATTGGCCTCTTCACAGACACGAGCTGGACGTGAGGCACATCGGCCTCTCACTCTTGCGTGGCTGCTGACTTAGGTCGGGCCAACGCGCGTCGTCAGCGAGCGTCGGCTAGGCTTCACACGTAGGCGCAATGCGGCTGGGGGATGAGGGCCATGCTTACGGGTTCTCCGCTGTCATGCTCGTTACCAATCGGATGCAGCGGACAAGTGGCTCCTCCGACACTCGCTACGACTCGAGAACTCACGCGTCGCTCGATGTAGTACGTCGGCACGACATCGTCGCGCGTGTTCTCTTCGCGCCCCGCGCTGGTCTACGCCGAACACCTCCATCGCGTCGTCTACCTCCGCCTCACGCGCCGCCTCCGCGTAGATGGCCTTGCACTCCTCCGCGCGCTGGTACCACACGCCCAGGCCGACCTTGATCATCCACTTCTCGAGCGGGATCGGCTCCGCCATGCCCTCGCCGTTGATCCCCCGTCCGAGCGACTCCGGGTTCCACCGCATGCCCAGCGGTCCGCCGCGCTCGCCACGAAGCAGGCGCGCGAGGTCGACGACGAGCTCGTGCGTGCGGTTGAGGCGCATGTTGCGGACGCGCCCGCCCATCGACGGGCCGTACTTACGGTCGTGCGGGTCGACGGTGGAGTAGAACGGCGTCCCGCGGGCGTACGCGCGCGAGAGCCGGGCGACGGTCGTCGTGAGCGGGCGCGTCTGCAGCGTCACACTCAGGAGCGGCCGCCAGAAGGCCGTCTCCGCCAGCGTCGGGAGGTACTCCGCGCGCACCTGCTGGACAGCAGCGTTGGCCGCGGCCGTGTTGCCCACCGAGTTGACGTCGACCTCGCCATCCTCGTCGAGCTTGAAGGCATCTTGCTGGCGACTAGCCTGTCTCGGCGGCTGCGGGAGCGACACGTCCCGCGCAGGCTCAGGGCTGTGCCCGGGATCCTCACCTCCACCAGTATCTTCTCCTCGCGCACCCTCATGTCCGCCGCGAGGCCCTCCGACAGGATGCCCGCGCTCAGCTCTGACATCAGGACGCCCTCCCCGCGTGTTCTCCTCGCGCTGACCGCGCATCAGCACCGTCTGGCGCTCGGGCGTGTCCCACGAGGACACCGGGATCTGCCCACGCTGCCCGCCAGTCGACGCCGCCTGGGGGCCGAGCTGCGAGACCGCGGCCGCGAGCGAGGGCTCCGCCTGCGTGCCCGCGGGGTGCGTGATGACATCTGTGTTCGTGAGCACCTCCGCCGCGTCCAACTCCGCCTGGTCGCGCATGTACTTCCTCCGTGTGAACTGCTTGACACCCTCGCCATTGTCCGGGCGAGGGGATACCTCGTCCGACGCGGGGAGGTCGTCCCAGGGCTGCTTGGGCGTGCCGACGAGCGGGTGGTCCTCCGTCGGCTTCTTCGCGACTGCGGGATGGAACCCTGTCTCGGGCATGGAGGGCTCGAACCCGCTCGGATGGATGACGAGGCCCTCCAACCGCTTGCGCTTGCGCTCAACGTTGGACGACGGCACGACATCGCCGTCGGCGCCCTGCGACGGCTTGTGCGGGCGGGCCCACGTCGACCCGGGGGACGGCGCTGCTGGGTATGTCCGCTAGGGCGCTGCGGTAGGAGTAGCTCCGTCGCGCCCACTTGCTGACCTGTCAGAGGATCGCGCGCTGGCAAATGTGGTCAGCGTAGTTCGGGGCCGTGCATGTCAGGTCGTCTGAACTCACTGCGAGCTACCCTGGCGTGAGCAGTGACGAATCGACAATCGCCAATGGGCAATGACGCGGTGGCTACGAGATAGGTCAGTGTGAGTGAACGTCCTGCTCGTTTCGTACATGCTTACCCATGCGGGACGTTCACTGTGGCTGATACTTGATTGAATAATCAGCACACATGGCCCGGGGATGCTGGGATAGGATAGCACCCCCGTAAAGAGACGCCAGCGCCAGATCCGGCCACGTCGAAGGTCACATACCTATAGAAGCCTTCCGATGTAGATGGTATATCCAGAACGTCATGGACATCTACAGCTGACCCGAAACGTTGGTGAGGTACTGATGCTCATGGAAAGCGGGTGACACACCGATAAGAGCAGCGCGTACGGACCTGTCTGTCGTACCGGTGCCAAGTCTCGATGGGTGTGTCACCCAGTCCAGGACGAGGGACAGCCGACGGGGCAGCACCATGTTCGCGCCCTTTATGATTGGCTCTGTGTGTCGCGCACAGTCACCGCGAGGCCGAATCACTGCTCAAACCAGTGGAGACACTCACAGCGCGTGTCGCGAAGGCTGCGGGACCTCCAGAATATCATGGTCAGCCATGGCTTAGCGTACGAATCATCCAGAGCCACATACCGTTTTCACTCACCCGAAGAGGTCTCCATAGGTGCGTGGTACTGCGCTGTCGAGGAGGGAGGCCCGCTGGTGGAATCCGTGCAGAGAATGTTGCGCCCGAAATGCATGACACCGCCTTATGTCTCCTGGAAGTAGCTCAGTCTCACGTCGATGGCGTCGGTTATGCTGAGTAGGTAATCCTGCCGTTGCGAGTCAGTGATACACGTGAATAGTTCCGCAGAGGTAGTACGTACCCGCTCTTTGAACAGCTGTTCACAAGGTCCTTTGAGGCTCTCACCACCCTCCTCGACCATCCGCCGCTCGTTCAGCATTCCATCGACCACCGAGTCGACCGGGTCGATGTGTTCTGACAGCGGATCGCACATGTCTACAGCCTCGGGGCTCCGACACACTCTCCAGGTGTGTGCCGTAGTGCACCTCCTGGCTATGCGCGACCGAGCGGTCGACGCACGCGAACCAGTCATAGAACTGATGTGGCGCCTGGATCGGTTGCTTTGGATGTAAGGCATGGGCGGTGGCCGCACGACGGGGCGGTTATGCTGAACTGGGTGTGCCTGGGTGCGAACGAACGCAAGCCTGTTGCGTAGCACGGGAGTCGAGGGTCGCGAGGATGATCCTGGCTCGTCTACTGCGAACTTGACTGGAGGTCACATCAAGCATATAGACGCAGGCGCACCCGGACGTTTCGAGGATGTCGAGGCCATTTGGTTGGGGCCCTATACGGCCATACAGGGCAGAGGGGACGGTTTTGAAGGAGAAGAAGGCGAAACGGAAAGCAGGAGTGAACGTGCGCCACGGAAAAATGGTAGCCGCGGCGGAGCGCCCGTGGTGAGTCGGACGTGCGATGGACGGGTGATGGACGCGTCCTCGTGCTGCGAGACAGGACTGTTCCTCACAAGTTCCTCAGCCGTCTCATCCTCTCGCGCCCTCGACCGTCCCTTGAGTGTATGCTGGCCCAATACGGTGGGGTATAACACTGCACACACACGGATTGGCTGGAGAACGAAAAAGGTGCCATGTCTGCGACCCTGACCTACCAAGAACGACACTACTAACATACGCCCCCGTCCCCGCAGGGACAATCGCATAGGTATAGCATACAGCTGCGCGAGGCTCCTCATTGGCGACGATCCCCACCATACTCACCGCGCGCGTTCACCCTCAGCTCCTGGCGCGCCTCTCCTGGACCGGCCCATCCTGCGTATTGAACACTCGGAAACCCCTCCCCTCCCCCGCACAACGTCGATCGCTGGAATGCGTGCCACGTTCATCAGCCAGCTGTTCCCTGGCTCCATACAGTGGGATCTTGATCCCCGGTGACATGGGCGCTGGCGAGCAAACTTCGCATCTTAGGTGAGTTCTCCCTCAGTGCATGCAGGGCGAAACTACTCACCATGTGAGAACAGCACCTGTACGGCTCAGCATGCAGTTCCGCACCCCGCTCTCTCCGCCTCACTCACGCCTCCGGACCCAGCCCGCCTGGCATTGACACCGCCTGTCTGCTTTGGCGGCCGCAACCGTCGCATGCAGCTGCGCAGCCTTTCGGCCTGTGAACGAGTCGACGCACGGCCCTCTTCGTGGTAAGCACCCATGGCAGACTGCGGAATGCTTCCGCCGCATCTGCGCCGCCGCGGGCGTCCATCCTTCGTGTTCAAAGCTCGGGATCCACTCGCCCGTACGTCGACATCCTCCTCCTCCCTCGGACGTCACTTCCAGTGACGTGTTCTGTCGCGCCTCCACCAGCCAGCTCCCTACCAAGGGATCTGGATCCCCGGACGAGCAGTCATTTCAAACAAGGTCAGTTGTCTCTCACTGTACACGCAGCGCGAAAAGTACTCACGCCCGCATAGCAAGGGGGCCCTCGCCCCACGCCCGAGCCCGGCCTGCTGGAGATCGACACGCTCCGTCCACCGCCCGACGGGCGTGTCCCTCGGGTCGCCAGTGCACAGATGACCTGGGAAGTAACGCGGCAGATGAGTAGGGCACCGACGTAAGTCTCCAATCATGCATTCATCATTGTCGTACTCACCTTCAGCGAGACAGCCTCGCGCGCTTTCCGGCCATCCGCACGCGCCACCTTCTCACTACCCGCCACGTCAAACAGCCGCACGGGCATCCAGCTCCCCCGTAACTCGATCCGCCGTGGCTTCATCGGTTGCGCGGCGATCCGCGAACGCGAGCCACGCGCCGATCTCCAGGCAGTGGCTGAGTCGAGCACGTTCTCGCGGGCGTGCTCGCCGGACGACGATACGTCGTGTCTGCGCTTGTCAGGCAGAGTGGTGGCGGTCATTCGCAGGGAGACGGTGTGGTGAACAGGCAATGACCCGCAGGGAGACAGGACACGAGCGCAGAGGCCATCGTGCCGTGCGAGTATCGTCCCCGGTGCTGTACCATCGAGGTGAGTTCGGTTCCACCTGTCGTGCAGGGCGACTGCACTCACCCTGTCCCGCCTAGGGATATCCGTGCGCTTCGCACCCACTATCCGGCTGTGCGCGCGGCCCGCCTGCATGCGTCGACCGTCTGACAAAAATGCGCGCGGCGTTTGAGCGTTCCGAGGACCTGCGAAGCAACGCGGAAGACGTGTAGGATGCCAGGTGAGCTGTATCCCACTGTATGTGAGACAATCCCGTGCTCACCTTTGGCCAAGGTAACTCGCTGGCGGGAGCTGGCGGCTTGCGAACGGCACCTCGGGCGCGTCAACGCTAGTGCATTGCAGGGGTACGCCCAACCCGCGCGGGTCGCGGGTAGGGGTACGCGCGGGTAGGGGTCCGGGTAGCGATTTCCGTACCCGCCTACCCGCCCTGCAGTCGTGCGGGTATTGCCAAAAGCGGCAACCCCGCGAGCGCCCGGTCTGCCCCTCTCGAGTTCCACCAGGTCGACTCGCCCACGCCCACGGTCTCAGCCTCAGCAACACGACGCACACGCGCGCGGCGAGCACCCACGAAGACCACGCGTGCGAACGCAATGCAAACGCAGCCGACAAAGCCACCGCGAGCCCGGGCGCGGCGACGAACGGGCGGCAGGCCTGGATGACAAGTGGACGGCGGGCAGGGGTGGATGACTGGCGGGGACGGGCGAGGGTGAGGGCGAGGGCGAGGGCGAGAGTGAGGGCGAGGGCAAGGTGAGTCCAGGCACACGCGCGCGAGCTCACTAACGGCAGGCGCAGGACGCGGCGACGTGCAGCGCGACGCGCATGACGACCGCGGGCACGCAGGGCCAATGCCCTGCGTGTAGGCACGGCCGACGAACAAGCGGCACGAGCGGGCGGGCGGCAACACGTCGACCGCGAGCGCGCTGGGCAACTGCCCAGCATGCAAACACGACCGACGAATGCGCCCAATGCGAGCGGACGCACGGACGCACGGACGCGAGGACGGGCGAGTAGGCGGGCGCGCGGACGAGTAGGCGGGCGGGCGGACGGGCGGCGGGCAGGTGAGTAGACGAGTGAGGGGGGGAAACCGGCGAGCTGGCGGTGGGTGAGTGGGCGAACACAGGGTGCGTCGTCACGCAGCACGACACACACAACCACGGCGAGCACGCAGGGTGAATACCCTGCGTGCAGACGCAGCCGACGAGCGGACCGTGGGCGCGTGAAGAGGGAAGGTGAGTGCAGACGCATGTCAGCGAGCAAGCTGACCGCCAGCAGGCCACAACGACGTGTAGCACAACGCACATGCCGACCACGAGCGCGCTGGGCGAATGCCCAGCGCGCAGACACGGCCGACGAATGCGCGCAAAGCGAGCGGGCGCGAGGACGAGCGGACGCGAGGACGGGCGCGTGGACGAACCGGCGCACCGACGAGCGGATGGATGGACGAGCAGACGGGCAACCACAAGTGCGATGGACGAATGCCCAGCGCATAGATACGGCCGACAAACACACGCGCCGCGAGGCGGGAGAACGAGGCGGCAGGCAAGCTGGCACGGACGGGGATACGGTGCGGACGAGCACCACGCGCATACCGACCACGAGCATGCTGGGCGAATGCCCAGCACGCAGACGTGGCCGATGAACGCCGGGCGGGCAAACGGGCGAGCGAACGACGAGCGGGGGTGGGCACACCAAGGAGGCGGGAGGGCGGGCGCGCGGCGCGTACAGACGGGAAGCACGTGAACGCTCCCGTCTGCGGGTGCGGAGCTGTCGGGGAACGCGCGGGCGGATGGCAGGAACGCGCGAGGCCGAGTGCGGAGGACGGCGAGCGGGGAGGATGGAGGCGGGGGCATGGCAGCGAGGACGTGTACCGTTGACCCACCGACTTGCCCGCACACTCGCGACTCAACGCAAGACAGCCTCCCGCTCCACTTCGCTGGAAGTCGATATGTGGGAAGCTGACAGTGATGCAATGGGGCAAGTCACGATCGACCGCGGCGTGGTGCCGACGCTGGGCTCGCCGGAAGCCCACACGTCGTGCCGTCGCCCGTCCGGCAGCAGTCGGTGGGTGTGGCGATCATCCGCAGGGAGACGAGCTACGATCGCAGGGGCCGCCGTGTCATCCGGTGTCATGGCTTTCCGTGCGAGTCCACCGGAACCCGCTACGTTGTGTCTTTATTGGTCAGACACGCAGGGTAAGTCGGCTCTGTTTGCCTGCAGAAAAAGCTCTATTAGTGCTGAATCCGCTGGACTGATGCCGTCCCCGTTACGGTGTGACCTGCTATGGTCTCGTCATGCCTGGCTGATGGGCCTCCGGTGTCGCTTCAAGGTGGGCTGCGATCCCCCCATGCTATGAGCTCCCAAGTGAGTTTGTGACAGCGACGACGCATGCTGGCCTGACCGCAGGCGGCCCCCGCGCATGTATGAGAGCACGGTGCACCCCGCGTCCATCTTGTGTCCATGTGCGAGTACAGGCATAGCCTGACATATGGGTCTATGGTCTGGTGGTAAAGCTTCCCGTCTCTGAATAAGGATGGCCGGCTGTACTGCGGGGCTGTAAGTTCGAGTCGGAAGTAGGGCAGAATCTGTAGGGCTGGCTGTCTATATGGGTACACCGCTGCTGTGAGTAATAATATAGGGTATTTTGGTATGATTTTCTACGTGGCTGTCTTCGCAGTGGCCTGCACACCCAGGCTCCGGGAGCTGCTGGGCGATGTAAGGCAGTAGAATAGCGATGTGGTCGGCCGATCCAATACACACGAAAATCAGCCGGAGTATAGTTCTCATAGCATAAGTAAGGGCATGCAGCCGACATGGTCCATGCAGTACCGTAGAAAGTCCCAGCCGAATCCTGGTACAGGTAAACAGATGGTGTCCGCGGTATAATGCTCGCCCAGGGACCAGCTGTGTCCGGCCGTCCCCAGGACAGGCGAGGCTGTGGTGGCACCTGTCAGTATCGAAAAAGTCCAATGTCAGGGGGCAGGGGTATCGTAGGCGACGTGTCGCAGGAAGAAAAGTAGGGTGAGGGGGGGTGGGCGATGGGTCTTCCTTACAGGCCGAAACAGGAGAGAAGGGGTATCGTAGGCGTGTCGCGGGAACTGCCTGCATGGGCGAGCCCTTCTAGAGGAAGGTATGGCCACCGATGCTGCCCAGGATTTCGAGGAGCAGCCAGTTCTGTATGGCTGCCCCGAGCGACCCTGGCATGCCCGCAGCCGCTGTATCTGGGCCGTAGGAAAGCTCGGCGAGCCGGTGGAAGTAGCTGGCGGGGATCGCTGCCTCGCGGAAACACGTTCTCCACGAGATGCGGCCCTCGTCGATGCAGTGCTGCCGGATCGCGTTGCTGCAATAATACTGTGAATCGGTGTCGCCGACGATCCACACCTAATAGTCTGTCAGCACAGGCATGCATACTGCCATTGACAACTCGCCGTAAGCCTCTCAGCCGGGTCCACTGTCTCGCTGCCTGTGATGGCCAGGTGGAACATGCGAGGGCGGAAGAAGGGTTCGCCGGCCTGTGATAAGTCGATTGCATCGCTAAATGTCGCCTTGGCATCGTCCAGCCGAGCCTCACAAGGAATCCCTGTACCCTGCAGGAAAGTCCTGACGAGGTCGCCGAGTGCGTAGTCGCGACCATCAGCCCTCAGTGTGCGCTGCTCCTGTGGCACCGTGCTCGCAGTGCGGATGTCCAGCTGCGGCGCGATGGAGCTGTATGCCATGATGTATGCAGCCCATACCTCGTTGACAAACGTGTTAGAGCCACCTACATACAGGCGAACAGCCTAGTAGGAGTCGGTGTGAGTACATGGTGGGCCTGGGCAGTCGGCGAGGTCATACCTTCGTGAAATCGAACCCATTGGCACACGGGAGCCTGAGACCACGCAGAAAGCTCTGGGTATCGGTGTGCTGGGGGCTTTCGTTGCCTAATAGTCCCTTGTACAGTATGAGGGCGGCGACACCACGATGTGTCGCAGGATCCCGGTCACGGAGACTTCTGACCTATCGAGAATATGAGCACTGGTGACGACATAGGAAAGGCTATAGCCTTACATCAACCTCGGCATACTCCACGATGTCCGAGATGAAGGGGGTTATGTCACCTGCAGGACCAGCATCCAGGAAGGCCGACAGCCGCGTCGTGAATGCTGGGTGCCATTCGGCCATGATCGCCTTCGTGACAGATTCGATGCAGCACCCATGGATCAGGTAGTGCAGGAATACAGGGTCGAGGGGCTTCGGGCACTGGCCATTGACCATGAGGAGTGCCATCAGGAAAACCCTCATTTCCGAATAACAACGAATGTCTGCCTATTACTGCGAAGAACGAGTAATTGTTGCAGTTCTCTTGTTCGCCCCAGTAGTGGTCTATTCGCTATGGTCCAAAAGTCGAGTTGCGAATAAGTAGATAAGAATACCGAATGCGGTGATGTTATTGGTAGGGCTCCGCAATTTTTATGTGATCATTGACTCATTCTGAAGCTCGAAAACATATTCTTCGCACAGGCACATACGAGTATAGGGAAACATGAGATGCATTATGAAGTATTATGTTCGCATTCCGAGACAATCCATCCAGCACAACTCGTAGTAAACTTGTACTGTAGTACATCCTCGGACCTCTACTCATCGGGTATATGGCTCCAGTCGACGCCTGCTCCGTTCGATGTACCTTGTAACACGCCTTGCAGAGTATGTCCAGATCTAAATAATAGAATATCAGCATATAGCTATAAGACCACATATATACGTACGTCACAGCTGTGAATAGCTCGTGCATGATCCGATGGTAACGCTTTGGTCTCTGTCGGCGAAGTCCGACGAGACGAACGAGGTGGTCCCGATATATCTCTGCGTTCGTGGCATTGAAGTCTGACGCCTTTGCGAGCTTCAGCTGATGATCGGATATGATTGACTCAACCTGATGAACATTCAAAATTGAATACAATATAGAGGATCAACGAGTCACGTAGAATATTGGACGTACCGCTGTCATGCACAATGCCAACATAGTCGGTGGTATCTCGCTCTCAGAGGGTGCGGCAGTATACGAGGAGACGAACGATTTTCCGTTCAGCAAACCGACCTTAACATACTGCGCGGAGACAAAGAATGATGCCCGTATGGCTTGTTTGATAATAGAGCTCTCATACGGAGCAGATTGATTGAATGCGAGTCCCTGTGTTGTCGGCACGAGAAGCAATTGAGTACGAAACCACGAGATGTACTAGTCGATACATACCATCGCATCCCATGGATAAATATAGCTCGTTTCCTTGAGCAGCGCAGCCTTACTGGGGATGCCGTCTGCAGGCTCATCGCCAAGACCGAGTCGAAAAGTGTGCTCGACTGTCGGCGTCACAGCCTTCTTGATCGCAGAACGGAAAAGACCTAGTCGATGTGACACCTATGCACATGGTAAGCGCACATCAGCCGGAGCAACACGGAGAATACTTGCATAGAGTACGAGGGGTCTGATGTAGTTGCGAGTTGACCCCAATTCTAAGCGTTGCGCTATGTCGCCATCACCGTCATACCCGAGCTGTTCTGCTGCCTCAATCATTGCTCTCAATGCAATACCATCCATGCCGTCTTTCTCGAAAGGCGTGATGATACCGTGAAGCGCCGCGAAGTCCATGCTGAGGACGGACTCGTCATCAGAACCAAATGCGATGATTCTATCGCCAATTTCGAACGCGCGGTGCAGGACTTGCTGCATTATAGCATTCTGGTCTTTCATCTGCATGTTGATGCTCCGCTTTCCTTGTATGACGTCGATCTCGGTGCGAGCCATCCAGACCATGTTGTCTGATGTACCATCAACCCCACCCTCAGTAAGTATGGCAGTCGTAACAGGTCGGCGAATCTCAGGCATCTGAAGTGTATCAGAATGCGAGACCCAATATAGAGGGACCACGTACCTCCTGCTTGAATTTTTTCCGTTGTTTCTCCGTCAACTAAGGCAGTAAGTTGATCATCCAGCCCTGTGTGGTGCGAAAGCGACGTACCTGACGCGGGACCTTGGTCGACACCTCAAATCTGGCCTCCTCCACACCTTCTTCATCCGACGATTCCACGATTGTATTTCGGAGAGGCTTGCGCCGTTTTTGCGACGAAGAGCCTCGACGCTGCGATGAAGAGCCTCGACGCTGCGATGAAGGAGCATCCGGCTCGTCCGAGTCATCCGCAACCTCATGTGTCGTGAGACCATCGCTAGTATCTGTCGTCGGAGGTCCCATCGGTAAGTACGACAACACGCTCGATGATCGACTCGGAGAGTCTGTGCCCCTGTGGTGTACTAGGTCCTCGTGATCACCTTGTGTCGACTCTGACTTAGTACAATTTGTTTTGTGCCATACAGCTCAACAAATTACGCACCTGAGTGTGAGAATATGACTCGCTGGTTGCGACGAATGTTAATGCGGCATAGGAGTGCGAAGTTATTACAGCATACCTCCACATCGAAGTCGTCACATTGTTCACGAGGCTCCGGCACTTCCTCGTCGTCATCCTCCTCCTGTGATTGGGTGCCCTGTCTTTCTTCGCCGCTGTCACCGAGAGCGTCTTCAATGTTGGCAGGAGTAGCAGCCCGTGGAAGAATACGAGCAAGAGGCTGGGAGCGCATAACACTAGACTCTTGTGACTTCGGGCGAAGTGGCGCTGACCTAGTAGCGCCGGAGGACTTGACTCGGATTGGCTTCGCAATTCGGATGTCTGTTCCGGAGTCCGAATCATCGTTAATGACTGCAGGTCCATGTCGCCTAGATTCTATGCAGAGGGGATCATTTGATGAGCACGGGGACCATACTCAAGTATCTGCTATCGCGATCATTGCCCACGGACTGCAACTTACTTGAACCATCAGATTTGACGGAGCGCACAACTTTGGCCTTCTTCGGCTTGTGGCGCTCCGACACTTCCTCTTCAGCGCGATGACCGACCAGGCCACCTCTCTCAACTACAGACTCCGCTCTCTTGCGCTTTTCCTTGTCCGGCTTCGTTGCAACTACTGCTTGCATAGGCTGGTAGGCGTTTGCTGGATGCAAGGGTGAGTCTACACAGTTGGAGTAGGATGTGTATGCGACCTACACTTATCGGTTGACTGCTCCGAAGAATCAGGTTTTGGTTTTGACGGCGCACGACTCTTTGGGATCATCGACGCCCACTCTACATCATGATACCGAATAGGTGAGTATCATACCACAACAGGTGTCTGCGTGATATTCACTTTTCGAAGCACCCTGTGAAGCAACACGGCTAGGGCGTCCAGCTGTACACGATGAGCGCGAGCTGGGGTAAGTAGATCCAGCTATTGTACATTGGCGGACAGCTCACACAAAGGAGGATTCTCTTCATTATCAGGATCGTGCTGGACCATGCCCATATCCGCGGTTGACTTCCGACCAGCTCGAGGGCCACGGTGCGTAGCGGTTGACATGGTAAGCTGAAGCCTTCGAACACGGAACGATTGTTGATGTGGATGATATGAATAGGATAGCGAGGTACCAGCAGGACAGCAAAGGAACAAGACAGCGAAGGAACAGGTCGGATAGCGAAGAAACAGGACAGCGAAGAAACACTGGCAGGACAGCGACGTAACAAACCAAACCGAAGTACGGTCGAAGGGAAGGAACAAGGGCACCAAACGGGATCTGCTGGCACCCGTTGACATGTGATGTAGCGGGTTGTGAATGTGCAAAATATGCACGGCCACTAGCGAGGTCGACCGTGTGACATTCCCGTACGTTCAACTCCTACCTTCGCAAGTGCCGAGTGTCAACACATTTCTAGCTAGTCATTCAGCACTCTGTACTCACGCTTCTATACTTTGGTGAGTGTCATAGCCGTCTTTTGACCCTACTGCGCAACTCATTTGTATTTACTTCAGGTATTGATCAATCGACCTCGCTATGCCATACATCTGCAGCGGCTGCGCATCCTCTTTCACTGGCCATGGCGCCTTCATTCGACATCTACAACAAAGTACCCTGGGAGCTTGTCAGCTCGCACGTCAACGACACGAGGATGCTATGCGCTATCCAAGTCGCCGAGATAGTCATCGACGGGCTGCGCGTTCACGGTCGCAGTCGAAGCATGGGGACCGAGATCGAGAAGACGTGGATATGCATTCCACAGCTGATGCTCCACACGATGAAGACTTACCAGTTGCATTTGAGGGAGACTACTTCGGAGCTGCTGGTGAGTATGCTGCTGGAGACCTTCCCTTTGACGATGGAGATGCGGATGTGGACGCGAGCACCGACGCAGCAACCTGTCGGCATGATGACGAGTCGGGCGGCAACTCGGACAGTGACTCTGACGATGAAGACGTTGGTCAAGACCTCACTGAGGTGGCTACAGCCCTAGGCGACGATCTTCCGCTCGATCCTCCAGTGCACCACGCCCCGTCTACTGCTATGGACATCGACCCTGTCCCCGGGCCCGAGTCCTCGGGCATCCCCGACGCGGCCGCTGCCCCTGGTGGCATACATGTCGACGCGCATATTCAGCTCCGCCAATCTCCCGCCTATGTAGTCCCATTCGGCGGTGAAGCCGGGAAAACTTCGACGCCTCCTGTGGGTCAACCTGCACGTTCGGGATATGAGACCTATGCAGACGAGGTTGATCCTAAGGATGATAACTTGTACGCGCCCTTCGCATCTCGCGTTGATTGGGAGATTGCCCAGTGGGCGAAACTGCGTGGATTGGGGTCGACGGCTTTCTCTGATCTGCTCGCTATAGAAGAGGTAAGTCGGCAACAGTACCATGAACGTTTGACTTATGTGACTTACATTTGCTGGAAGGTTCGCGAACGACTGGGTCTGTCATACAAGAACGCGGATGAGCTCAACAAGATTATCGACAACAAGCTGCCGAATCGTCGGCCAGCGTTCCATCGTTTTGAAGCTTGTGTAGGCGACGAACAATTCGCGATGTTCTGTCGTGACATCTTAGAATGTATTGCTGCTCTCTACGGTGATACTGAGCATGCGCGGTACATATGTGTTGCTCCCGAGCGCCACTATGCCGACGCCGACTGTACCATCCGCCTGTACCATGATCTACATACGGGACAGTGGTGGTGGGCAACTCAGGTAAGCTAACAGCCTCGATAGCAAATCTAGTGCTAAAATCACATACAGAAGCATCTGGAGAGCGAGATGCCAGGAGCGACAATCATCCCAGTCATCTTATCATCAGACAAAACCCAGCTGACATCGTTCCGCAACAAGACTGCGTACCCAGTCTACCTTACGATTGGGAATCTGCCGAAGGAGATTCGAAGGAAACCATCGCACCGAGGACAGATTCTCCTCGCATACCTCCCAACCAGCCGGCTCGAGCACATCAAGAATAAGGCAGCTCGCCGCAGGACCCTCGCGAACCTCTTCCACGCCTGCATGTCGATGGCGACTGAGCCTCTCCGTGTCGCTGGCGTTGACGGTGTCCCTATGGCAAGCGGAGATGGTATTGTCCGGCGCTGCCACCCGATCTTGGTGATCTACGTTGGCGACTATCCGGAACAGGTCCTCGTGACGGGGACCTACACTGGAGATTGTCCAATCTGCAAATGCCCTCACGACGAACTTGGTACATACCCTTGCCCATACGACTATCGCAATCTCGACGAAGCGCTGGATGCACTCGCTTTCGCGGGGACTGGTGAATACAACCGTGCTTGTGATGACGCCGGCATCAAGCCAATCCAACACCCGTTCTGGGAAGGCCTACCGTACGTCGATATATACCGCGCAATCACGCCCGATATTCTTCATCAGTTACATCAAGGCATCATCAAGCACCTCCTGGCGTGGCTGACGGATATCGTTGGCGAGCACGAGATTGACGCGCGAGTCAAACGTCTTCCCCCGAACCACAGCATTCATATCTTCCAGAAAGGCATCTCTGGTCTGACGCGCGTGACAGGAACCGAGCACAAGCAAATCGCTCGGTTCATTCTTGGACTTGTCATCGACGTACGTCTGCCGCACGGCGAGTCAACGGAGGATTTGGTCAGCGCAACAAAGTCCCTCCTCGACTTCCTATACATGGCTCAGTATTCGGTCCATTCGAGCACGACGCTCGACGCGCTTGAACGCACACTATCTGACTTCCATACGAAGAAGTCTATCTTCGTCAGCCTCGGTGCGCGTGGCAACTTCCTCATCCCAAAGCTCCATATGCTTCTTCATTATGTTCGCGCGATCAAGCTCTACGGTACGACCGATAACTACAACACCGAAGCAACAGAACGCCTTCATATCGACTTCGCAAAAGAAGCCTATCGCTCGACCAACCATAAGAACGAATTCCCCCAAATGACAAAATGGCTCGAGCGCCGCGAAAAGGTCTTGCAGCATGCGCAGTACGTCAAATGGCGCATTCTCCACGCGGAAGCTCAAGCAGACCCTCGTCGTACGGAACCTGAGCCCGCCGCTGCCGATGAAAAAACACGCTGGCGGCCACCCGATATGGCGTGTCCGTTGTATCACCACATGACAAAGTGGCCTACCCGCAACGCTGTACCTATCACCGAGCTTGTGGCTCCTTCGGGGTACGGCGCGACGCACCTCATGCCGGCTCTGGCTCGTTTTGTAGTGGAGTTGAATGCACCGACATTGACGAAGAACGAGGTTGAACGGCGAGCTGCCAATCTCACATTCCCTTTCCAGGCCCTCCCGGTGTACCACAAGATCAAATTCCGCAATATGGAGTACTACGGCAATGAAACCCTCGATTCAATTCATGCACAGCCCCTACGAGTAGGGTCACATGGCAATGTTCTCGCTCATCCACGCTTCGACACAGCACTTGTTCGTGTTCAGCGCGATACTGGTCAGCCTCGCGCTCGTTTACAGGGTATGTCTTCCTACTATGTATCCGGCACTTTGAATACTGATGAATTGATTGTTGCCGCGGTGATAGATACACGCATTGGACAAGTGCGAGCGGTCTTTTCGTTGCCACAAAAATACCTGCTACGGCTCTTCCCGACACTCACTCAAGTCCCACGGCATCTAGTGTACATCGAATGGTTCTCGAAATTCACGGCTGAACCTGACCCACGATATCAAATGTACAAAGTACAGAGATTGACGGGTAACGCGAAGATAGCATCTGTTGTACCACTTACTCTACTTGAGCGCAGCGTACACCTCTTTCCAAAGTGGGGCGGACCTGTTCCGAATGCCTGGCAAAGCACGAACGTTTTGGACGAATGTACGGCCTTCTATCTTAATCCGACAAAGGACTCACATAGCTACTATAACCTGTATTAGAGCGAATCATAAAACTGTTGTTGCACATTGCCCGTGTTCTCTGTGATATCGATAATGTGTTCAGAATAATCTTCCATTGTTGCGAGTCCGTACAATATTGGTACATTATGCATATTGGCGCGAATTACGGAAATAGGGTTTTCCTGATGGCAGTCAGGGCCCCGAAGATCGTGAGCTCCTTCTTGCGGGCGAGCCTGTTTTCTTCAGCAGCAAAGTGAGTGATGGGACTGTTAGCGATCGTCCAGGTCCCATCTAGGCCAGGCCGACAGAACCTGGGATCTCCCTGGTATTTCTGGAGTGCTGTCCACAAAACCTCACGCTCGACACCTGCACCGAATGACACTACTGCTCCAGCTGGCGACAGCCTGTAGCATGGAGGTAAGCCTAGTGAACAGTGAGGGCGAGGTACTGGCCAACCTTCGGAACACGCGATCAGGCGACAGTAGGGCTGTGTAATCGCCGAGATGGGCAGCATCAATGAGATACTCCCGGAGGGCATCGACCATCGCATCCATGCTAGTCCCTTCAATTCGCAGTGAAAATGGCCGTGCCTGTGCACCCCGCGCCCTGCCACTACCGTGGGCCTCAGGGTGGCGGCTGGCTGCAGCATAGACAGCTTCAGCGAAGCCACTCAGCTCGCTGTATTGCTGGCCACCGACAGTGTCCCTCGGCAGTTCTGGCTCCCACGGCGACTGCCAGATATCACGGGGCATGAATGCAGCTACAGCCGATGGCATAGACGATGTGCGAGCAAGACTTGGCACTGTACGACCCTGGAATATTGCAGGAAAAAAAAAGATGATGAACTGTGGCGAGTACGGGACATAATGAAGCTCACATTCAGCTGAGCACCAGCTCTGGGCCCAGTCGTGGCATCTGTCATTCCAATATCCGAGTCGGTCGTGGAGGCTGGGCTGCCCGGGTTGCTGTTCGGGCGATCAGGACTTCCTAGCATG